>NW_028256421.1:0-46451 GCF_048593485.1 Apis florea | reverse complement strand
ATAAGATACAGTGGTTTAAATATTCCGAAATTTTAGAAAATCAAAAATACCCTTCCACTCTTTTGAATATAGCGTCTGAACCGTTTCTTTCCGAAAAGCACGAATGAAATGATTCGAAAGAGGAGAGTTTCGCGCTTGAAATAAGCCAAAAAAATCCTAAACACGCCTTCAAGAAGATAAGATACAGTGGTTTAAAAATTACGAAATTTTAAAACATCAAAAATACCCTTCCACTCTTTTGAATATAGCGTTTGAACCGTTTCTCTACGAAAAACCCGAATGAAATGATTCGAAAGAGGAGGGATTCGCGCTTGTAGGGATCCAAGAAAATTCTAAATACGCCTACTAAAAGATAAGATACAGCGGTTTAAAGACACCGAAATTTTAGAAAATCAAAAATACCCTTCCACTATTCTAAATATAGCGTCTGATCCGTTTCTCTCCGAAAAACCCGAATGAAATTAGTCGAAAGAGGAGAGTTTCGCGCTTGAAATAAGCCAAAAAAATCCTAAACACGCCTACTAGAAGATAGGATACTGCGGTTTAAAAACTCCGAAATTTTAAAAAATCAAAAATACCCTTCCACTATTTTGAATATAGCGTCTGAACCGTTTCTCTACCAAAAACCAGAACGAAATGTGTTGAAAGAGGAGAATTTCGCGCTTGAAATAAGACCAAAAAATCCTAAATACGACTACGAGAAGAAAAGATACAGCGTTTTAAAAACAACGAAAATTTAAAAAATTAAAAATACCCTTCCACTATTTTGAATATAGCGTCTGAACCGTTTCTCTCGAAAAACCCGAATGAAACTGTTCTAAAGAGGAGAGATTCGCGCTTGAAATGAGCCAAAAAAATTCTAAATACGCCTTCTAGAAGATAATATACAGCGGGTTAAATACTCCGAATTTTAAAAATCAAAAATACCAGTCCACTATTTTGATAATAGCGTCTGAGCCGTTTCTCTACCATAAACGCGAATGAAGTGTGTCGAAAGGGGAGCGTTTCGCGCTTCAAATGAGCCGAAAATATCCTAAATACGCCTACTAGAAGATAAGATACAGCGGTTTAAAAATTCCGAAATTTTAAAAAATCAAAAATACCCTTCCACTATTTTGAATATAGCGTGTGAACCGTTTCTCTCCGAAAAACCGGAATGAAACCAGTCGAAAGAGGAGAGTTTCGCGCTTGAAGCGAGCCAAAAAAATCCTAAATACGCCTACTAGAAGATAAGATACAGCGGTTTAGACACTCCGAAATTTTAAAAAATCAAAAATAGCCTTCCACTCTTTTGAATATATCGTCTGAACCGTTTCTCTCCGAAAAACACGAATGAAATGAGTCGAAAGAGGAGAGTTTCGCGCTTGAAATGAGCCAAAAAAATCCTAAATGCGCCTACTAGAAGATACGATACAGCGGTTTAAAAATACTGAAATTTTGAAAAATCAAAAATACCCTACCAATCTTTTGAATATAGCGTCTGAACCGTTTCTCTCCGAAAAACCCGAAAGAAATGATTCGAAAGAGGAGAGATTCGCGCATGTAAGAAGCCAAAAAAATCCTAAATACGCCTACTAGAAGATAAGATACTGAGGATTGAAAATTCCGAAATTTTAAGAAATCAAAAATACCCTCCAATCTTTTGAATATAGCGTCTGAACCGTTTCTCTCCGAAAAACCGGAATGAAAATAGTCGAAAGAGGAGAGTTTCGCGCTTGAAACGAGCCAAAAAAATCCTAAATACGCGTACTAGAAGATAAGATACAGCGGTTTAGACACACCGAAATTTTAAAAAATCAAAAATAGCCTTCCACTCTTTTGAATATATCGTCTCAACCGTTTCTCTCCGAAAAACCCGAATGAAATGAGTCGAAAGAGGAGTGTACCGCGCTTGAAATGAGCCAAAAATATCCTAAATACGCCTACGAGAAGATAAGATACAGCGGTTAAAAATTCCGAAATTTTAAAAAATCAAAAATACCCTTCCACTATTTTGAATATAGGGTCTGAACAGTTTCTCTCCGAAAAACCCGAATGAAATGATTCGAAAGAGGAGAGTTTCGCGCATGAAGGGAGCCAAAAAAATCCTAAATACGCCTACTAGAAGATAAGATACAGCGATTTAAAAACTTCGAAATTTTAAAAAATCAGAAATGCCCTTCCCCTATTTTGAATATTGCGTCTGAACCGTTTCTCTCCGAAAAACCCGAATGAAATGAGTCGAAAGAGGAGTGTATCGTGCTTGAAATGAGCCAAAAATATCCTAAATACGCCTACTAGAAGATAAGATACAGCGGTTTAAAAATTCCGAAATTTTAAAAAATCAAAAATACCCTTCCACTATTTTGAAGATAGCATCTGAACTGTTTCTCTCCGGATAACCGGAATGAAACGTGTCGAAAGAGGAGAGTTTCCCGCTTGAAATAAGCCCAAAAAATCCTAAATACGCCTACTAGAAGATAAGATACAACGGTTTAAACATTCCGAAATATTTAAAAATCTAAAATACCCTTCCACTATTTTGAATATAGCGTCTGAACCGTTTCTCTCCGACAAACCGGAACGAAACGAGTCTAAAGAGGAGAGTTTCGCGCTTGAAACGAGCCAAAAAAATTCTAAATACGCCTACTAGAAGATAAGATACAGCGGTTTAAAGACATCGAAATTTTAAAAAATCAAAAATACCCTCCAATCTTTTGAATATAGCATCTGAACTGTTTGTCTCCGGAAAACCGGAATGAAACGGTTCGAAAGAGGAGAGTTTCGCGCTTGAAATGAGCCCAAAAAATCCTAAATACGCCTACTAGAAGATAAGATACAGCGGTTTAAAAATTCCGAAATTTTAAAAAAACATAAATACCCTTCCACTATTTTGAATATAGCGTCTGAACAGTTTCTCTCCGAAAAACCCGAATGAAATGAGGCGAAAGAGGAGAGTTTCCGCATGAAGGGAGCCAAAAAAATCCTAAATACGCCTACTAGAAGATAAGATACAAGGGTTTAAACATTCCGAAATTTTAAAAAATCTAAAATACCCTTCCACTATATTGAATATAGCATCTGAACTGTTTCTCTCCGGAAAACCGGAATGAAACGATTCGAAAGAGGAGAGTTTCGCGCTTGAAATGAGCCCAAAAAATCCTAAATACGCCTACTAGAAGATAATATACAGCGGGTTAAAAACTACGAAATATTAAAAAATCAAAAATACCCTTCTACTATTTTGAATATAGCGTCTGAACCGTTTCTCTCCGAAGAACCCGAATGAAAGCAGTCTAAAGAGGAGAGTTTTGCGCTTGAAATGAGCCAAAAAAATCCTAAATACGCCTACTAGAAGATAAGATACAGCGGATTAAATATTCCGAAATTTTAAAAAATCAAAAATACCCATCCACTATTTTGAATATAGCGTCTGAACCGTTTCTCTCCGAAAAACCCGAATGAAATCATCCGAAAGAGGAGAGCGTCGCGCTTGTAAGGAGCCAAAAAAATCCTAAATACGCCTACTAGAAGATAAGATACAGTTTTTTAAAAACTCCGAAATTTTAGAAAATCAAAAATACCCTTCCACTCTTTTGAATATAGCGTCTGAACCGTTTCTTTCCGAAAAGCACGAATGAAATTATTCGAAAGAGGAGAGTTTCGCGCTTGAAATAAGCCAAAAAAATCCTAAACACGCCTTCAAGAAGATAAGATACAGTGGTTTAAAAATTACGAAATTTTAAAACATCAAAAATACCCTTCCACTCTTTTGAATATAGCGTTTGAACCGTTTCTCTACGAAAAACCCGAATGAAATGATTCGAAAGAGGAGGGATTCGCGCTTGTAGGGATCCAAGAAAATTCTAAATACGCCTACTAAAAGATAAGATACAGCGGTTTAAAGACACCGAAATTTTAGAAAATCAAAAATACCCTTCCACTATTCTAAATATAGCGTCTGATCCGTTTCTCTCCGAAAAACCCGAATGAAATTAGTCTAAAGAGGAGAGTTTCGCGCTTGAAATAAGCCAAAAAAATCCTAAACACGCCTACTAGAAGATAGGATACAGCGGTTTAAAAACTCCGAAATTTTAAAAAATCAAAAATACCCTTCCACTATTTTGAATATAGCGTCTGAACCGTTTCTCTACCAAAAACCAGAACGAAATGTGTTGAAAGAGGAGAATTTCGCGCTTGAAATAAGACCAAAAAATCCTAAATACGACTACGAGAAGAAAAGATACAGCGTTTTAAAAACAACGAAAATTTAAAAAATTAAAAATACCCTTCCACTATTTTGAATATAGCGTCTGAACCGTTTCTCTCGAAAAACCCGAATGAAACTGTTCTAAAGAGGAGAGATTCGCGCTTGAAATGAGCCAAAAAAATTCTAAATACGCCTTATAGAAGATAATATACAGCGGGTTAAATACTCCGAATTTTAAAAATCAAAAATACCAGTCCACTATTTTGATAATAGCGTCTGAGCCGTTTCTCTACCATAAACGCGAATGAAGTGTGTCGAAAGGGGAGCGTTTCGCGCTTCAAATGAGCCGAAAATATCCTAAATACGCCTACTAGAAGATAAGATACAGCGGTTTAAAAATTCCGAAATTTTAAAAAATCAAAAATACCCTTCCACTATTTTGAATATAGCGTGTGAACCGTTTCTCTCCGAAAAACCGGAATGAAACCAGTCGAAAGAGGAGAGTTTCGCGCTTGAAGCGAGCCAAAAAAATCCTAAATACGCCTACTAGAAGATAAGATACAGCGGTTTAGACACTCCGAAATTTTAAAAAATCAAAAATAGCCTTCCACTCTTTTGAATATATCGTCTGAACCGTTTCTCTCCGAAAAACACGAATGAAATAAGTCGAAAGAGGAGAGTTTCGCGCTTGAAATGAGCCAAAAAAATCCTAAATGCGCCTACTAGAAGATACGATACAGCGGTTTAAAAATACTGAAATTTTGAAAAATCAAAAATACCCTACCAATCTTTTGAATATAGCGTCTGAACCGTTTCTCTCCGAAAAACCCGAAAGAAATGATTCGAAAGAGGAGAGATTCGCGCATGTAAGAAGCCAAAAAAATCCTAAATACGCCTACTAGAAGATAAGATACAGAGGATTGAAAATTCCGAAATTTTAAGAAATCAAAAATACCCTCCAATCTTTTGAATATAGCGTCTGAACCGTTTCTCTCCGAAAAACCGGAATGAAAATAGTCGAAAGAGGAGAGTTTCGCGCTTGAAACGAGCCAAAAAAATCCTAAATACGCGTACTAGAAGATAAGATACAGCGGTTTAGACACACCGAAATTTTAAAAAATCAAAAATAGCCTTCCACTCTTTTGAATATATCGTCTGAACCGTTTCTCTCCGAAAAACACGAATGAAATGAGTCGAAAGAGGAGAGTTTCGCGCTTGAAATGAGCCAAAAATATCCTAAATACGCCTACGAGAAGATAAGATACAGCGGTTAAAAGACATCGAAATTTTAAAAAATCAGAAATGTCCTTCCACTATTTTGAATATAGTGTCTGAACCGTTTCTCTCCGAAAAACCCGAATGAAATGAGTCGAAAGAGGAGAGTTTCGCGCTTGAAGTGAGCCCAAAAAATTCAAAATACGCCTACTAGAAGATAAGATACAAAGGTTTAAACATTCCGAAATTTTTAAAAATCTAAAATACCCTTCCACTCTTTTGAATATAGCGTCTGAACCGTTTCTCTCCGAAAAACCGGAATGAGACGAGTCGAAAGAGGAGAGTTTCGCGCTTGAAACGAGCAAAAAATCCTAAATACGCCTACTGGAAGATAAGATACAGCAGTTTAAATATTCTGAAATTTTAAAAAATCAAAGATACCCTCCAATCTTTTGAATATAGCGTCTGAACTGTTTCTCTCCGAAAAATCCGAATGAAATGAGTCGAAAGAGGAGAGTTTCGAGCTTGAAGGGAGCCAAAAATATCCTAAATACGCCTACTAGAATATAAGATACAGAGGTTTAAATATTCCGAAATTTTAAAAAATCAAAAATACCCTTCCACTTTTTTGAATATAGCGTCTGAACCGTTTCTCTCAGAAAAACCGGAATGAAACGATTCGAAAGAGGAGAGTTTCGCGCTTGAAATGAGCCAAAAAAATCCTAAATACGCCTACTAGAAGATAAGATACAGCGTTTTAAAAATTCCGAAATTTTAAAAAATCAAAAATACCCTTCCACTCTTTTGAATATAGCGTCTGAACAGTTTCTCTCCGAAAAACCCGAATGAAATGAGTCGAAAGAGGAGAGTTTCGCGCATGAAGGGAGCCAAAAAAATCCTAAATACGCCTACTAGAAGATAAGATACAGCGGTTTAAAAATTCCTTAATTTTTAAAAATCTAAAATACCCTTCCACAATTTTGAATATAGCGTCTGAACCGTTTCTCTCCGAAAAACCGGAATGAAACGAGTCGAAAGAGGAGAGTTTCGCGCTTGAAACGAGCCAAAAAAATCCTAAATTCGCCTACTAGAAGATAAGATACAGCGTTTTAAAAATTCCGAAATTTTAAAGAATCAAAAATACCCTTCCACTATTTTGAATATAGGGTCTGAACAGTTTCTCTCCGAAAAACCCGAATGAAATGAGTCGAAAGAGGAGAGTTTCCCGCATGAAGGGAGCCAAAAAAATCCTAAATACGCCTACTAGAAGATAAGATACAGCGATTTAAAAACTTCGAAATTTTAAAAAATCAGAAATACCCTTCCCCTATTTTGAATATTGCGTCTGAACCGTTTCTCTCCGAAAAACCCGAATGAAATGAGTCGAAAGAGGAGTGTACCGCGCTTGAAATGAGCCAAAAATATCCTAAATACGCCTACGAGAAGATAATATACAGTGGTTTAGATACTCCGAAATTTTAAAAAATCAGAAATGGCCTTCCACTATTTTGAATATAGCGTCTGAACCGTTTCTCTCCGAAAAACCTGAATGAAATGATTCGAAAGAGGAGAGTTTCGCGCATGAAGGGAGCCAAAAAAATCCTAAATACGCCTACTAGAAGATAAGATACAGCGATTTAAAAACATCGAAATTTTAAAAAATCAGATATACCCTTCCCCTATTTTGAATATTGCGTCTGAACCGTTTCTCTCCGAAAAACCCGAATGAAATGAGTCGAAAGAGGAGTGTATCGCGCTTGAAATGAGCCAAAAATATCCTAAATACGCCTACTAGAAGATAAGATACAGCGGTTTAAAAATTCCGAAATTTTAAAAAATCAAAAATACCCTTCCAATATTTTGAAGATAGCATCTGAACTGTTTCTCTCCGGATAACCGGAATGAAACGAATCGAAAGAGGAGAGTTTCGCGCTTGAAATGAGCCCAAAAAATCCTAAATACGCCTACTAGAAGATAAGATACAACGGTTTAAACATTCCGAAATTTTTAAAAATCTAAAATACCCTTCCACTATTTTGAATATAGCGTCTGAACCGTTTCTCTTCGACAAACCGGAATGAAACAAGTCGAAAGAGGAGAGTTTCGCGCTTGAAACGAGCCAAAAAAATTCTAAATATGCCTACTAGAAGATAAGATACAGCGGTTTAAAGACATCAAAATTTTAAAAAATCAAAAATACCCTCCAATCTTTTGAATAGAGCGTCTGAACCGTTTCTCTCCGAAAAACCGGAATGAAAATAGTCGAAAGAGGAGAGTTTCGCGCTTGAAACGAGCCAAAAAAATCCTAAATACGCGTACTAGAAGATAAGATACAGCGGTTTAGATACTCCGAAATTTTAAAAAATCAGAAATGGCCTTCCACTATTTTGAATATAGCGTCTGAACCGTTTCTCTCCGAAAAACCCGAATGAAATGAGTCGAAAGAGGAGAGTTTCGCGCTTGAAATGAGCAAAAAAAATCCTAAATGCGCCTACTAGAAGATACGATACAGCGGTTAAAACATTCCGAAATTTTTAAAAATCTAAAATACCCTTCCACTCTTTTGAATATAGCGTTTGAACCGTTTCTCTACGAAAAACCCGAATGAAATGATTCGAAAGAGGAGGGATTCGCGCATGTAGGGATCCAAGAAAATCCTAAATACGCCTACTAAAAGATAAGATACAGCGGTTTAAAGACTCCGAAATTTTAGAAAATCAAAAATACCCTTCCACTCTTCTAAATATAGCGTCTGAACAGTTTCTCTCCGAAAAACCCGAATGAAATTAGTCGAAAGAGGAGAGTTTCTCGCATGAAGGGAGCCAAAAAAATCCTAAATACGCCTACTAGAAGATAAGATACAGCGGTTTAAAAATTCCGAAATTTTAAAAAATCAAAAATACCCTTCCACTATTTTGAATAAAGCGTGTGAACCGTTTCTCTCCGAAAAACCGGAATGAAACCAGTCGAAAGAGGAGAGTTTCGCGCTTGAAGCGAGCCAAAAAAATCCTAAATACGCCTACTAGAAGATAAGATACAGCGGTTTAGACACTCCGAAATTTTAAAAAATCAAAAATAGCCTTCCACTCTTTTGAATATAGCGTCTGAACCGTTTCTCTCCGAAAAACACGAATGAAATGAGTCGAAAGAGGAGTGTACCGCGCTTGAAATGAGCCAAAAATATCCTAAATACGCCTACTAGAAGATAGGATACAGCGGTTTAAAAATTCCGAAATTTTAAAAAAACAAAAATACCCTTCCACTATTTTGAAGATAGCATCTGAACTGTTTCTCTCCGGATAACCGGAATGAAACGAGTCGAAAGAGGAGAGTTTCGCGCTTGAAATGAGCCCAAAAAATCCTAAATACGCCTACTAGAAGATAAGATACAACGGTTTAAACATTCCGAAATTTTTAAAAATCTAAAATACCCTTCCACTATTTTGAATATAGCGTCTGAACCGTTTCTCTTCGACAAACCGGAATGAAACGACTCGAAAGAGGAGAGTTTCGCGCTTGAAACGAGCCAAAAAATTCTAAATACGCCTACTAGAAGATAAGACACAGCGGTTTAAAGACATCGAAATTTTAAAAAATCAAAAATTCCCTCCAATCTTTTGAATATAGCATCTGAACTGTTTCTCTCCGGAAAACCGGAATGAAACGATTCGAAAGAGGAGAGTTTCGCGCTTGAAATGAGCCCAAAAAATCCTAAATACGCCTACTAGAAGATAAGATACAGCGGTCTAAAAATTCCGAAATTTTAAAAAAAAATAAATACCCTTCCACTATTTTGAATATAGCGTCTGAACAGTTTCTCTCCGAAAAACCCGAATGAAATGAGGCGAAAGAGGAGAGTTTCTCGCATGAAGGGAGCCAAAAAAATCCTAAATACTCCTACTAGAAGATAAGATACAGCGGTTTAAATATTCCGAAATTTTAAAAAATCAAAAATACCCTTCCACTATTTTGAATATAGCGTGTGAACCGTTTCTCTCCGAAAAACCGGGATGAAACCAGTCGAAAGAGGAGAGTTTCGCGCTTGAAGCGAGCCAAAAAAATCCTAAATACGCCTACTAGAAGATAAGATACAGCGGTTTAGACACTCCGAAATTTTAAAAAATCAAAAATAGCCTTCCACTCTTTTGAATATAGCGTCTGAACCGTTTCTCTCCGAAAAACACGAATGAAATGAGTCGAAAGAGGAGTGTACCGCGCTTGAAATGAGCCAAAAATATCCTAAATACGCCTACTAGAAGATAAGATACAGCGGTTTAAAAATTCCGAAATTTTAAAAAATCAAAAATACCCTTCCACTATTTTGAAAATAGCATCTGAACTGTTTCTCTCCGGATAACCGGAATGAAACGAGTCGAAAGAGGAGAGTTTCGTGCTTGAAATGAGCCCAAAAAATCCTAAATAAGCCTACTAGAAGATAAGATATAACGGTTTAAACATTCCGAAATTTTTAAAAATCTAAAATACCCTTCCACTATTTTGAATATAGCGTCTGAACCGTTTCTCTCCGAAAAACCGGAATGAAACGAGTCGAAAGAGGAGAGTTTCGCGCTTGAAACGAGCCAAAAAAATCCTAAATACGCCTACTAGAAGATAAGATACAGCGGTTTAAAGACATCGAAATTTTAAAAAATCAAAAATACCCTCCAATCTTTTGAATATAGCATCTGAAATGTTTCTCTCCGGAAAACCGGAATGAAACGATTCGAAAGAGGAGAGTTTCGCGCTTGAAATAAGCCCAAAAAATCCTAAATACGCCTACTAGAAGATAAGATACAGCGGTTTAAAAATTCCGAAATTTTAAAAAATCATAAATACCCTTCCACTATTTTGAATATAGCGTCTGAACAGTTTCTCTCCGAAAAACCCGAATGAAATGAGGCGAAAGAGGAGAGTTTCTCGCATGAAGGGAGCCAAAAAATTCCTTAATGCGCCTACTAGAAGATAAGATACAAGGGTTTAAAGATTCCGAAATTTTAAAAAATCTAAAATACCCTTCCACTATTTTGAATATAGCATCTGAACCGTTTCTCTCCGAAAAACCGGGATGAAACCAGTCGAAAGAGGAGAGTTTCGCGCTTGAAGCGAGCCAAAAAAATCCTAAATACGCCTACTAGAAGATAAGATACAGCGGTTTAGACACACCGAAATTTTAAAAAATCAAAAATAGCCTTCCACTCTTTTGAATATATCGTCTGAACCGTTTCTCTCCGAAAAACACGAATGAAATGAGTCGAAAGAGGAGAGTTTCGCGCTTGAAACGAGCCAAAAAAATCCTAAATACGCCTACTAGAAGATAAGATACAGCGGTTTAAAGACATCAAAATTTTAAAAAATCAGAAATGTCCTTCCACTATTTTGAATATAGTGTCTGAACCGTTTCTCTCCGAAAAACCCGAACGAAATGAGTCGAAAGAGGAGAGTTTCGCGCTTGAAATGAGCCCAAAAAATTCAAAATACGCCTACTAGAAGATAAGATACAAAGGTTTAAACATTCCGAAATTTTTAAAAATCTAAAATACCCTTCCACTCTTTTGAATATAGCGTCTGAACCGTTTCTCTCCGAAAAACCGGAATGAGACGAGTCGAAAGAGGAGAGTTTCGCGCTTGAAACGAGCAAAAAATCCTAAATACGCCTACTGGAAGATAAGATACAGCAGTTTAAATATTCTGAAATTTTAAAAAATCAAAGATACCCTCCAATCTTTTGAATATAGCGTCTGAACTGTTTCTCTCCGAAAAATCCGAATGAAATGAGTCGAAAGAGGAGAGTTTCGAGCATGAAGGGAGCCAAAAATATCCTAAATACGCCTACTAGAATATAAGATACAGAGGTTTAAATATTCCGAAATTTTAAAAAATCAAAAATACCCTTCCACTTTTATGAATATAGCGTCTGAACCGTTTCTCTCAGAAAAACACGAATGAAATCAGTCGAAAGAGGAGAGTTTCGCGCTTGAAATGAGCCAAAAAAATCCTAAATGCGCCTACTAGAAGATACGATACAGCGGTTTAAAAATACTGAAATTTTGAAAAATCAAAAATACCCTACCAATCTTTTGAATATAGCGTCTGAACCGTTTCTCTCCGAAAAACCCGAAAGAAATGATTCGAAAGAGGAGAGATTCGCGCATGTAAGAAGCCAAAAAAATCCTAAATACGCCTACTAGAAGATAAGATACAGAGGATTGAAAATTCCGAAATTTTAAGAAATCAAAAATACCCTCCAATCTTTTGAATATAGCGTCTGAACCGTTTCTCTCCGAAAAACCGGAATGAAAATAGTCGAAAGAGGAGAGTTTCGCGCTTGAAACGAGCCAAAAAAATCCTAAATACGCGTACTAGAAGATAAGATACAGCGGTTTAGACACACCGAAATTTTAAAAAATCAAAAATAGCCTTCCACTCTTTTGAATATATCGTCTGAACCGTTTCTCTCCGAAAAACACGAATGAAATGAGTCGAAAGAGGAGAGTTTCGCGCTTGAAACGAGCCAAAAAAATCCTAAATACGCCTACTAGAAGATAAGATACAGCGGTTTAAAGACTTCGAAATTTTAAAAAATCAGAAATGTCCTTCCACTATTTTGAATATAGTGTCTGAACCGTTTCTCTCCGAAAAACCCGAACGAAATGAGTCGAAAGAGGAGAGTTTCGCGCTTGAAATGAGCCCAAAAAATTCAAAATACGCCTACTAGAAGATAAGATACAAAGGTTTAAACATTCCGAAATTTTTAAAAATCTAAAATACCCTTCCACTCTTTTGAATATAGCGTCTGAACTGTTTCTCTCCGAAAAATCCGAATGAAATGAGTCGAAAGAGGAGAGTTTCGAGCATGAAGGGAGCCAAAAATATCCTAAATACGCCTACTAGAAGATAAGATACAGAGGTTTAAATATTCCGAAATTTTAAAAAATCAAAAATACCCTTCCACTTTTTTGAATATAGCGTCTGAACCGTTTCTCTCAGAAAAACACGAATGAAATAAGTCGAAAGAGGAGAGTTTCGCGCTTGAAATGAGCCAAAAAAATCCTAAATGCGCCTACTAGAAGATACGATACAGCGGTTTAAAGATACTGAAATTTTGAAAAATCAAAAATACCCTACCAATCTTTTGAATATAGCGTCTGAACCGTTTCTCTCCGAAAAACCCGAAAGAAATGATTCGAAAGAGGAGAGATTCGCGCATGTAAGAAGCCAAAAAAATCCTAAATACGCCTACTAGAAGATAAGATACAGAGGATTGAAAATTCCGAAATTTTAAGAAATCAAAAATACCCTCCAATCTTTTGAATATAGCGTCTGAACCGTTTCTCTCCGAAAAACCGGAATGAAAATAGTCGAAAGAGGAGAGTTTCGCGCTTGAAACGAGCCAAAAAAATTCTAAATACGCGTACTAGAAGATAAGATACAGCGGTTTAGACACTCCGAAATTTTTAAAAATCAAAAATAGCCTTCCACTCTTTTGAATATAGCGTCTGAACCGTTTCTCTCCGAAAAACCGGAATGAGACGAGTCGAAAGAGGAGAGTTTCGCGCTTGAAACGAGCAAAAAATCCTAAATACGCCTACTGGAAGATAAGATACAGCAGTTTAAATATTCTGAAATTTTAAAAAATCAAAGATACCCTCCAATCTTTTGAATATAGCGTCTGAACTGTTTCTCTCCGAAAAATCCGAATGAAATGAGTCGAAAGAGGAGGGATTCGCGCTTGTAGGGATCCAAGAAAATTCTAAATACGCCTACTAAAAGATAAGATACAGCGGTTTAAAGACACCGAAATTTTAGAAAATCAAAAATACCCTTCCACTATTCTAAATATAGCGTCTGATCCGTTTCTCTCCGAAAAACCCGAATGAAATTAGTCTAAAGAGGAGAGTTTCGCGCTTGAAATAAGCCAAAAAAATCCTAAACACGCCTACTAGAAGATAGGATACAGCGGTTTAAAAACTCCGAAATTTTAAAAAATCAAAAATACCCTTCCACTATTTTGAATATAGCGTCTGAACCGTTTCTCTACCAAAAACCAGAACGAAATGTGTTGAAAGAGGAGAATTTCGCGCTTGAAATAAGACCAAAAAATCCTAAATACGACTACGAGAAGAAAAGATACAGCGTTTTAAAAACAACGAAAATTTAAAAAATTAAAAATACCCTTCCACTATTTTGAATATAGCGTCTGAACCGTTTCTCTCGAAAAACCCGAATGAAACTGTTCTAAAGAGGAGAGATTCGCGCTTGAAATGAGCCAAAAAAATTCTAAATACGCCTTATAGAAGATAATATACAGCGGGTTAAATACTCCGAATTTTAAAAATCAAAAATACCAGTCCACTATTTTGATAATAGCGTCTGAGCCGTTTCTCTACCATAAACGCGAATGAAGTGTGTCGAAAGGGGAGCGTTTCGCGCTTCAAATGAGCCGAAAATATCCTAAATACGCCTACTAGAAGATAAGATACAGCGGTTTAAAAATTCCGAAATTTTAAAAAATCAAAAATACCCTTCCACTATTTTGAATATAGCGTGTGAACCGTTTCTCTCCGAAAAACCGGAATGAAACCAGTCGAAAGAGGAGAGTTTCGCGCTTGAAGCGAGCCAAAAAAATCCTAAATACGCCTACTAGAAGATAAGATACAGCGGTTTAGACACTCCGAAATTTTAAAAAATCAAAAATAGCCTTCCACTCTTTTGAATATATCGTCTGAACCGTTTCTCTCCGAAAAACACGAATGAAATAAGTCGAAAGAGGAGAGTTTCGCGCTTGAAATGAGCCAAAAAAATCCTAAATGCGCCTACTAGAAGATACGATACAGCGGTTTAAAAATACTGAAATTTTGAAAAATCAAAAATACCCTACCAATCTTTTGAATATAGCGTCTGAACCGTTTCTCTCCGAAAAACCCGAAAGAAATGATTCGAAAGAGGAGAGATTCGCGCATGTAAGAAGCCAAAAAAATCCTAAATACGCCTACTAGAAGATAAGATACAGAGGATTGAAAATTCCGAAATTTTAAGAAATCAAAAATACCCTCCAATCTTTTGAATATAGCGTCTGAACCGTTTCTCTCCGAAAAACCGGAATGAAAATAGTCGAAAGAGGAGAGTTTCGCGCTTGAAACGAGCCAAAAAAATCCTAAATACGCGTACTAGAAGATAAGATACAGCGGTTTAGACACACCGAAATTTTAAAAAATCAAAAATAGCCTTCCACTCTTTTGAATATATCGTCTGAACCGTTTCTCTCCGAAAAACACGAATGAAATGAGTCGAAAGAGGAGAGTTTCGCGCTTGAAACGAGCCAAAAAAATCCTAAATACGCCTACTAGAAGATAAGATACAGCGGTTTAAAGACATCAAAATTTTAAAAAATCAGAAATGTCCTTCCACTATTTTGAATATAGTGTCTGAACCGTTTCTCTCCGAAAAACCCGAACGAAATGAGTCGAAAGAGGAGAGTTTCGCGCTTGAAATGAGCCCAAAAAATTCAAAATACGCCTACTAGAAGATAAGATACAAAGGTTTAAACATTCCGAAATTTTTAAAAATCTAAAATACCCTTCCACTCTTTTGAATATAGCGTCTGAACCGTTTCTCTCCGAAAAACCGGAATGAGACGAGTCGAAAGAGGAGAGTTTCGCGCTTGAAACGAGCAAAAAATCCTAAATACGCCTACTGGAAGATAAGATACAGCAGTTTAAATATTCTGAAATTTTAAAAAATCAAAGATACCCTCCAATCTTTTGAATATAGCGTCTGAACTGTTTCTCTCCGAAAAATCCGAATGAAATGAGTCGAAAGAGGAGAGTTTCGAGCATGAAGGGAGCCAAAAATATCCTAAATACGCCTACTAGAATATAAGATACAGAGGTTTAAATATTCCGAAATTTTAAAAAATCAAAAATACCCTTCCACTTTTATGAATATAGCGTCTGAACCGTTTCTCTCAGAAAAACCGGAATGAAACGATTCGAAAGAGGAGAGTTTCGCGCTTGAAATGAGCACAAAAAATCCTAAATACGCCTACTAGAAGATAAGATACAGCGTTTTAAATATTCCGAAATTTTAAAAAATCAAAAATACCCTTCCACTCTTTTGAATATAACGTCTGAACAGTTTCTCTCCGAAAAACCCGAATGAAATGAGTCGAAAGAGGAGAGTTTCGCGCATGAAGGGAGCCAAAAAAATCCTAAATACGCCTACTAGAAGATAAGATACAGCGGTTTAAAAATTCCTTAATTTTTAAAAATCTAAAATACCCTTCCACAATTTTGAATATAGCGTCTGAACCGTTTCTCTCCGAAAAACCGGAATGAAACGAGTCGAAAGAGGAGAGTTTCGCGCTTGAAACGAGCCAAAAAAATCCTAAATTCGCCTACTAGAAGATAAGATACAGCGTTTTAAAAATTCCGAAATTTTAAAGAATCAAAAATACCCTTCCACTATTTTGAATATAGGGTCTGAACAGTTTCTCTCCGAAAAACCCGAATGAAATGAGTCGAAAGAGGAAAGTTTCCCGCATGAAGGGAGCCAAAAAAATCCTAAATACGCCTACTAGAAGATAAGATACAGCGATTTAAAAACTTCGAAATTTTAAAAAATCAGATATACCCTTCCCCTATTTTGAATATTGCGTCTGAACCGTTTCTCTCCGAAAAACCCGAATGAAATGAGTCGAAAGAGGAGTGTATCGCGCTTGAAATGAGCCAAAAATATCCTAAATACGCCTACTAGAAGATAAGATACAGCGGTTTAAAAATTCCGAAATTTTAAAAAATCAAAAATACCCTTCCACTATTTTGAAGATAGCAACTGAACTGTTTCTCTCCGGATAACCGGAATGAAACGATTCGAAAGAGGAGAGTTTCGCGCTTGAAATGAGCCCAAAAAATCCTAAATACGCCTACTAGAAGATAAGATACAACGGTTTAAACATTCCGAAATTTTTAAAAATCTAAAATACCCTTCCACTATTTTGAATATAGCGTCTGAACCGTTTCTCTTCGACAAACCGGAATGAAACAAGTCGAAAGAGGAGAGTTTCGCGCTTGAAACGAGCCAAAAAAATTCTAAATATGCCTACTAGAAGATAAGATACAGCGGTTTAAAGACTTCAAAATTTTAAAAAATTAAAAATACCCTCCAATCTTTTGAATAGAGCGTCTGAACCGATTCTCTCCGAAAAACCGGAATGAAAATAGTCGAAAGAGGAGAGTTTCGCGCTTGAAACGAGCCAAAAAAATCCTAAATACGCGTACTAGAAGATAAGATACAGCGGTTTAGATACTCCGAAATTTTAAAAAATCAGAAATGGCCTTCCACTATTTTGAATATAGCGTCTGAACCGTTTCTCTCCGAAAAACCCGAATGAAATGAGTCGAAAGAGGAGAGTTTCGCGCTTGAAATGAGCAAAAAAAATCCTAAATGCGCCTACTAGAAGATACGATACAGCGGTTTAAAAATTCTGAAATTTTGAAAAATCAAAAATACCCTACCAATCTTTTGAATATAGCGTCTGAACCGTTTCTCTCCGAAAAACCGGAATGAAACGAGTCGAAAGAGGAGAGTTTCGTGCTTGAAATGAGCCCAAAAAATCCAAAATACGCCTACTAGAAGATAAGATACAACGGTTTAAACATTCCGAAATTTTTAAAAATCTAAAATACCCTTCCACTCTTTTGAATATAGCGTTTGAACCGTTTCTCTACGAAAAACACGAATGAAATGAGTCGAAAGAGGAGTGTACCGCGCTTGAAATGAGCCAAAAATATCCTAAATACGCCTACTAGAAGATAAGATACAGCGGTTTAAAAATTCCGAAATTTTAAAAAATCAAAAATACCCTTCCACTATTTTGAAAATAACATCTGAACTGTTTCTCTCCGGATAACCGGAATGAAACGAGTCGAAAGAGGAGAGTTTCGCGCTTGAAATGAGCCCAAAAAATCCTAAATAAGCCTACTAGAAGATAAGATACAACGGTTTAAACATTCCGAAATTTTTAAAAATCTAAAATACCCTTCCACTATTTTGAATATAGCGTCTGAACCGTTTCTCTCCGAAAAACCGGAATGAAACGAGTCGAAAGAGGAGAGTTTCGCGCTTGAAACGAGCCAAAAAAATCCTAAATACGCCTACTAGAAGATAAGATACAGCGGTTTAAAGACATCGAAATTTTAAAAAATCAAAAATACCCTCCAATCTTTTGAATATAGCATCTGAACTGTTTCTCTCCGGAAAACCGGAATGAAACGATTCGAAAGAGGAGAGTTTCGCGCTTGAAATAAGCCCAAAAAATCCTAAATACGCCTACTAGAAGATAAGATACAGCGGTTTAAAAATTCCGAAATTTTAAAAAATCAAAAATACCCTTCCACTATTTTGAAGAGAGCATCTGAACTGTTTCTCTCCGGATAACCGGAATGAAACGAGTCGAAAGAGGAGAGTTTCGCGCTTGAAATGAGCCCAAAAAATCCTAAATAAGCCTACTAGAAGATAAGATACAACGGTTTAAACATTCCGAAATTTTTAAAAATCTAAAATACCCTTCCACTATTTTGAATATAGCGTCTGAACCGTTTCTCTCCGAAAAACCGGAATGAAAATATTCGAAAGAGGAGAGTTTCGCGCTTGAAACGAGCCAAAAAAGTCCTAAATACGCATACTAGAAGATAAGAAACAGCGGTTTAGATACTCCGAAATTTTAAAAAATCAGAAATGATCTTCCACTATTTTGAATATAGCGTCTGAACCGTTTCTCTCCGAAAAACCCGAATGAAATGAGTCGAAAGAGGAGAGTTTCGCGCTAGAAAGGAGCAAAAAAAATCCTAAATGCGCCTACTAGAAGATACGATACAGCGGTTTAAAAATTCTGAAATTTTGAAAAATCAAAAATACCCTACCAATCTTTTGAATATAGCGTCTGAACCGTCTCTCTCCGAAAAACCGGAATGAAACGAGTCGAAAGAGGAGAGTTTCGCGCTTGAAATGAGCCCAAAAAATCCAAAATACGTCTACTAGAAGATAAGATACAACGGTTTAATCATTCCGAAATTTTTAAAAATCTAAAATACCTTTCCACTCTTTTGAATATAGCGTCTGAACCGTATCTCTCCGAAAAATCGGAATGAAACGAGTCGAAAGAGGAGAGTTTCGCGCTTGAAACGAGCCAAAAAAATCCTAAATACGCCTACTAGAAGATAAGATACAGCGGTTTAAATATTCTGAAATTTTAAAAAATCAAAAATACCCTCCAATCTTTTGAATATAGCGTCTGAACCGTTTCTCTCCGAAAAACCCGAATGAAATGAGTCGAAAGAGGAGAGTTTCGAGCATGAAGGTAGCCAAAAATATCCTAAATACGCCTACTAGAAGATAAGATACAGCGGTTTAAATATTCCGAAATTTTAAAAAATCAAAAATACCCTTCCACTATTTTGAAGATAGCATCTGAACTGTTTCTCTCCGAAAAACCGGAATGAAACGAGTCGAAAGAGGAGAGGTTCGCGCTTGAAATGAGCCCAAAAAATCCAAAATACGCCTACTAGAAGATAAGATACAACGGTTTAAACATTCCGAAATTTTTAAAAATCTAAAATACCCTTCCACTCTTTTGAATATAGCGTCTGAACCGTTTCTCTCCGAAAAACCGGAATGAAACGAGTCGAAAGAGGAGAGTTTCGCGCTTGAAACGAGCCAAAAAAATCCTAAATACGCCTACAAGAAGATAAGATACAGCGGTTTAAAGACATCGAAATTTTAAAAAATCAAAAATACCCTCCAATCTTTTGAATATAGCGTCTGAACCGTTTCTCTCCGAAAAACCCGAATGAAATGAGTCGAAAGAGGAGAGTTTCGAGCATGAAGGGAGCCAAAAATATCCTATATAATATCCTATATAATAATATCCTATATAAATATCCTAAATACGCCTACTAGAAGATAAGATACAGAGTTTTAAAAATTCCGAAATTTTAAATAATCAAAAATACCCTTCCACTATTTTGAATATAGCGTCTGAAAAGTTTCTCTCCAAAAAACCCGAGTGAAATGACTCGAAAGAGGAGAGCTTCGCGCTTGAAATTAGCCAAAAAATCCTGAATACGCCTACTAAAAGACAAGATACAGCGGTTTTAATACTCCGAAATTTTAAAAAATAAAAAATACCCTTCCACTATTTTGAAGATAACATCTGAACTGTTTCTCTCCGAAAAACCGGAATGAAACGAGTCGAAAGAGGAGAGGTTCGCGCTTGAAATGAGCCCAAAAAATCCAAAATACGCCTACTAGAAGATAAGATACAACGGTTTAAACATTCCGAAATTTTTAAAAATCTAAAATACCCTTCCACTCTTTTGAATATAGCGTCTGAACCGTTTCTCTCCGAAAAACCGGAATGAAACGAGTCGAAAGAGGAGAGTTTCGCGCTTGAAACGAGCCAAAAAAATCCTAAATACGCCTACTAGAAGATAAGATACAGCGGTTTAAATATTCTGAAATTTTAAAAAATCAAAAATACCCTCCAATCTTTTGAATATAGCGTCTGAACCGTTTCTCTCCGAAAAACCGGAATGAAAGGAGTCGAAAGAGGAGAGGTTCGCGCTTGAAATGAGCCCAAAAAATCCAAAATACGCCTACTAGAAGATAAGATACAGCGGTTTAAACATTCCGAAATTTTTAAAAATCTAAAATACCCTTCCACTCTTTTGAATATAGCGTCTGAACCGTTTCTCTCCGAAAAACCGGAATGAAACGAGTCGAAAGAGGAGAGTTTCGCGCTTGAAACGAGCCAAAAAAATCCTAAATACGCCTACTAGAAGATAAGATACAGCGGTTTAAAGACATCGAAATTTTAAAAAATCAAAAATACCCTCCAATCTTTTGAATATAGCGTCTGAACCGTTTCTCTCCGAAATACCCGAATGAAATGAGTCGAAAGAGGAGAGTTTCGAGCTTGAAGGGAGCCAAAAATATCCTAAATACGCCTACTAGAAGATAAGATACAGAGGTTTAAAAATTCCGAAATTTTAAATAATCAAAAATACCCTTCCACTATTTTGAATATAGCGTCTGAAAAGTTTCTCTCCAAAAAACCCGAGTGAAATGACTCGAAAGAGGAGAGCTTCGCGCTTGAAATTAGCCAAAAAATCCTGAATACGCCTACTAAAAGACAAGATACAGCGGTTTAAATACTCCGAAATTTTAAAAAATAAAAAATACCCCTCCACCCCTATTTTGAAGATAGCGTCTGAACCGTTTCTCTCCGAAAAACCCGAATGAAATGACTTGAAAGAGGAGAGTTTCGCGCTTGAAATGAGCCCAAAAAATCCAAAATACGCCTACTAGAAGATAAGATACAACGGTTTAATCATTCCGAAATTTTTAAAAATCTAAAATACCCTTCCACTCTTTTGAATATAGCGTCTGAACCGTTTCTCTCCGAAATCTCGGAATGAAACGAGTCGAAAGAGGAGAGTTTCGCGCTTGAAACGAGCCAAAAAAATCCTAAATACGCCTACTAGAAGATAAGATACAGCGGTTTAAATATTCTGAAATTTTAAAAAATCAAAAATAACCTTCCAATCTTTTGAATATAGCGTCTGAACCGTTTCTCTCCGAAAAACCCGAATGAAATGAGTCGAAAGAGGAGAGTTTCTCGCTTGAAGGGAGCCAAAAATATCCTAAATACGCCTACTAGAAGATAAGATACAGCGGTTTAAATAATCCGAAATTTTAAAAAATCAAAAATACCCTTCCACTATTTTGAAGATAACATCTGAACTGTTTCTCTCCGAAAAACCGGAATGAAACGAGTCGAAAGAGGAGAGGTTCGCGCTTGAAAGGAGCCGAAAAAATCCAAAATACGCCTACTAGAAGATAAGATACAACGGTTTAAACATTCCGAAATTTTTAAAAATCTAAAATACCCTTCCACTCTTTTGAATATAGCGTCTGAACCGTTTCTCTCCGAAAAACCGGAATGAAACTAGTCGAAAGAGGAGAGTTTCGCGCTTGAAACGAGCCAAAAAAATCCTAAATACGCCTACTAGAAGATAAGATACAGCGGTTTAAAGACATCGAAATTTTAAAAAATCAAAAATACCCTTCCACTCTTTTGAATATAGCGTCTGAACCGTTTCTCTCCGAAAAACCCGAATGAAATGAGTCGAAAAAGGAGAGTTTCGCGCATGAAGGGAGCCAAAAAAATCCTAAATACGCCTACTAGAAGATAAGATACAGAGGTTTAAAAATTCCGAAATTTTAAATAATCAAAAATACCCTTCCACTATTTTGAATATAGCGTCTGAAAAGTTTCTCTCCAAAAAACCCGAGTGAAATGAGTCGAAAGAGGAGAGTTTCGCGCTTGAAATTAGCCAAAAAATCCTGAATACGCCTACTAGAAGATAAGATACAGCGGTTTAAATACTCCGAAATTTTAAAAAATCAAAAATACCCTTCCACCTATTTTGGAGATAGCGTCTGAAACGTTTCTCTCCGAAAAACCCGAATGAAATGACTCGAAAGAGGAGAGTTTCGCGCATGAAATGAGCCAAAAAAATCCTAAATACGCCTACTAGAAGATAAGATACAGCGGTTTAAAAATTCCGAAATTTTAAAAAATCAAAAATACCCTTCCACTATTTTGAATATAGCGTGTGAACCGTTTCTCTCCGAAAAACCGGAATGAAACCAGTCGAAAGAGGAGAGTTTCGCGCTTGAAGCGAGCCAAAAAAATCCTAAATACGCCTACTAGAAGATAAGATACAGCGGTTTAGACACTCCGAAATTTTAAAAAATCAAAAATACCCTTCCACTATTTTGAATATAGCGTGTGAACCGTTTCTCTCCGAAAAACCGGAATGAAACCAGTAGAAAGAGGAGAGTTCCGCGCATGAAATGAGCCAAAAAAATCCTAAATACGCCTACTAGAAGATAAGATACAGCGGTTTAAATATTCCGAAATTTTAAAAAATCAAAAATACCCTTCCACTATTTTGAATATAGCGTCTGAGCCGTTTCTCTCCGAAAAACCCAAATGAAATCAGCCGAAAGAGGAGAGTTTCGCTCTTGTAAGGAGCCGAAAAAATCCTAAACACGCCTACTAGATGATAAGATACATCGGTTTAGAAATAACGAAATTTTAAAAAATCAAAAATACCCTTCCACTATTTTGAATATAGCGTCTGAACCGTTTCTCTCCGAAAAACCAGAATGAAAGGATTCGGAAGAGGAGAGTTTCGCTCTTGTAAGGAGCCAAAAAATCCTAAATACGCCTACTAGAAGATAAGATACAGCGGTTTAAAAACTTCGAAATTTTAAAAAATCAGAAATACCCTTCCACTATTATGAATATTGCGTCTGAACCGTTTCTCTCCGAAAAACCGGAATGAAACGAGTCGAAAAAGGAGAGATCCGCGCTTGAAATGAGCCAAAAAAATGCTAAATACGCCTACTAGAAGATAAGATACAGCGGTTTAAATACTTCGAAATTTTAAAAAATCAAAGATACCCTTCCACTAATTTGAATATAGCTTCTGAACCGTTTCTCTCCGAAATACCAGAATGAAATGATTCGAAAGAGGAGAGTTTCGCGCGTGAAACGAGCCAAAAAAATCCTAAATACGCCTACTAGAAGATAAGATAGAGAGGTGTAAATATTCTGAAATTTTAAAAAACCAAAAATACCCTTCCACTCTTTTGAATATAGCGTCTGAACCGTTTCTCTCCGAAAAACAGGAATGAAGCGAGTCGAAAGATGAGAGTTTCGCGCTTGAAACGAGCCAAAAAAATCCTAAATACGCATACTAGAAGATATGATAGAGAGGTGTAAAAATTCCGAAATTTTAAAAAATCAAAAATACACTTCCACTCTTATGAATATAGAGTCTGCTCCGTTTCTCTCCGAAAAACTCAAATGAAATGTTTCGAAAGAGGAGAGTTTCTGCGCTTGAAATGAGCCAAAAAAACCTAAATAATCCTACTAGAAGATAAGATACAGCGGTTTAAATATTCCGAAATTTTAAAAAATCAAAGATACCCTTCCACTATTTTGAATATAGCGTCTGAACCGTTTCTCTCCGAAAAACCCGAATGAAATGATTCGAAAGAGGAGAGTTTCGCGCTTGAAATGAGAAAAAAAAACCTAAATACGCCTACTAGAAGAAAAGATACAGCGATTTAAATACTTCGAAATTTTAAAAAATCAAAAATACCCTTCCACTATTTTGAATATAGTGTCTGAACCGTTTCTCTCCGAAAAAACCCGAATGAAATGATTCGAAAGAGGAGAGTTTCGCGCTGGAAATGTGCCGAAAATATCCTAAATACGTCTACAAGTAGATAAGATACAGCGGTTTAAATACTTCGAAATTTTAAAATATCAAATATAATCTTCCACTATTTTGAATATAGCGTCTGAAACATTTCCCTCCGAAAATCCCGAATGAAATGACTCGAAAGAGGGGTGATTCGCCCTTGAAATGAGCCAAAAAAATTCAAAATACACGTACTGGAAGATAAGATACAGCGGTTTAAAGACTCCGAAATTTTAAAAATTCGAAAGTACCCATCCACTATTTTGATTATAGCGTCTGAGCCGTTTCTCTAACAAAAACACGAGTGAAATAACTCAAAAGAGGAGAGCTTCGCGCTTGAAATGAGCCAAAAAAATCGTGAATACGCCTACTAGAAGATAAGATACAGCGGTTTAAAAACTCCGAAATTTTAAAAAATAAATAATACCCCCCCCTAGTTTGGCGATAGTGTCTGAAACGTTTCTCTCCGAAAAACCCGAATGAAATGATTTGAAAGTGGTGTGTTTCGCGCTTGAAATGAGCCCAAATAATCCTAAATACGCCTACTAGAAGATAAGATACAGCGGTTTAAATATTCCGAAATTTTAAAAAATCATAAATACCCTTCCACTATTTTGAATATAGCGTCTGAACCGTTTCTCTCCGAAAAACCCGAATGAAATGTTTCGATAGAGGAGAGTTTCGCGCGTGTAGGGAGCCAAAAAAATCCTAAACTCGCTTACTAGAAGATAAGATACAGCGGTTTAAAAATTACGAAATTTTAGAAAATCAAAAATACCCTTCCACTATTTTGAATATAGCGTCTGAACCGTTTCTCTCCGAAATACCCGAATGAAATCAATCGAAAGAGGAGTGCTCCGCGCTTGAAATGAGCCAAAAATTCCTAAATAGGCCTAATAGAAGATAAGATACAGCGTTTTAAAAATTCCGAAATTTTAAAAAATCAAAAATACCCTTCCACTATTTTGAATATAGCGTCTGAACCGTTTCTCTCCGAAAAACCGGAATAAAACGATTCGAAAGAGGAGAGGTTCGCGCTTGAAGTAAGCCAAAAAAATACTAAACACGCCTACTAGAAGATAAGATACAGAGATTTAAAGACTTCGAAATTTTAAAAAATCAAAAATACCCTTCCACTATTTTGAATATAGCGTCTGAATCGTTTCTCTCCGAAAAACCCGAATAAAATCACTCGAAAGAGGAGAGTTTCGCGCTTGAAATTAGCCAAAAAAATCTTAAATACGCCTACTGGAAGATAAAATACAGCGGTTTAAAATCTTCGAAATTTTAAAAAATCAAAAATACCCTTCCATTATTTTGAATATAGCGTCTGAACCGTTTCTCTCCGAAAAACCCGAATGAAATGAGTCGAAAGAGGAGAGTTTCGCGCTTGAACTGAGCCAAAAAAATCCTAAACACGCCTTCTAGAAGATAAGATACAGCGGTTTAAAAACTTCGAAGTTTTAAAAAATCAGAAATATCCTTCCTCTATTTTGAATATAGCGTCTGAACCGTTTCTCTCCTAAAAACCCGAATGAAATAATTCGAAAGAGGAGTGTTTCGCGCTTTTAAGGAGTCAAAAAATCCTAAATACGCGTACTAGAAGATAAGATACAGCGGTTTAAATACTTCAAAATTTTAAAAAATTAAAATACCCATCCACATGTTTGAATATAACGTCTGAACCGTTTCTCTCCGAAAAACCCGAATGAAATGAGTCGAAAGAGGAGAGTTTCGCGCTTGAACTGAGCCAAAAAAATCCTAAACACGCCTTCTAGAAGATAAGATACAGCGGTTTAAAAACTTCGAAGTTTTAAAAAATCAGAAATATCCTTCCTCTATTTTGAATATAGCGTCTGAACCGTTTCTCTCCTAAAAACCCGAATGAAATCAGTCGAAACAGGAGAGTTTCGCGCTTGAAATGAGCCAAAAAAATCCTAAATACGCCTACTAGAAGAGCAGATACAGCGATTTCAATACTTCGAAATTTTAAAAAATCAAAAATACTCTTCCACTATTTTGAGTATAGCGACTGAACCGTTTCTCTCCGAAAAACCCGAATGAAATGATTTGAAACTGGAGTGTTTCGCGTTTGAAATGCGCCCAAAAAATCCTAAATACGCCTACTAGAAGATAAGATACAGAGGTTTAAAAATTCCGAAATTTTAAAAAAACAAAAATACCCTTCCACTATTATGAATATAGCGTCTGAACAGTTTCTCTCCGAAAAACCCGAATGAAACGAGTCGAAAGAGGAGAGTTTCGCGCATGAAGGGAGCCAAAAAAATCCTAAATACGCCTACCAGAAGATAAGATACAGCGGTTTAAAATTCCCGAAATTTTAAAAAATCAAAAATACCCTTCCACTAATTTGAATATAGCGTCATAACCGTTTCTCTCCGAAAAACCCGAATGAAATGATTTGAAAGTGGTGTGTTTCGCGCTCGAAATGAGCCCAAAAAATCCTAAATACGCCTACTAGAAGATAAGATACAGCGGTTTAAATATTCCGAAATTATAAAAAATCAAAAATACCCTTCCACTATTTTGAATATAGCGTCTGAACCGTTTCTCTCCGAAAAACCCGAATAAAATCACTCGAAAGAGGAGAGTTTCGCGCTTGAAATTAGCCAAAAAAATCTTAAATACGCCTACTGGAAGATAAAATACAGCGGTTTAAAATCTTCGAAATTTTAAAAAATCAAAAATACCCTTCCATTATTTTGTATATAGCGTCTGAACCGTTTCTCTCCGAAAAACCCGAATGAAATAATTCGAAAGTGGTGTGTTTCGCGCTCGAAATGAGCCCAAAAAATCCTAAATACGCCTACTAGAAGATAAGATACAGCGGTTTAAATATTCCGAAATTTTAAAAAATCAAAAATACCCTTCCACTTCTTTGAATATGGCGTCTTAACCGTTTCTCTCCGAAAAACCCGAATGAAATAATTCGAAAGAGGAGTGTTTCGCGCTTTTAAGGAGTCAAAAAATCCTAAATACGCGTACTAGAAGATAAGATACAGCGGTTTAAATACTTCAAAATTTTAAAAAATTAAAATACCCATCCACTTGTTTGAATATAGCGTCTGAACCGTTTCTCTCCGAAAAACCCGAATGAAATGAGTCGAAAGAGGAGAGTTTCGCGCTTGAAATGAGCCAAAAAAATCCTAAACACGCCTTCTAGAAGATAAGATACAGTGGTTTAAAAACTTCGAAGTTTTAAAAAATCAGAAATATCCTTCCTCTATTTTGAATATAGCGTCTGAACCGTTTCTCTCCTAAAAACCCGAATGAAATCAGTCGAAACAGGAGAGTTTCTCGCTTGAAATGAGCCAAAAAAATCCTAAATACGCCTACTAGAAGAGCAGATACAGCGATTTCAATACTTCGAAATTTTAAAAAATCAAAAATACCCTTCCACTATTTTGAGTATAGCGACTGAACCGTTTCTCTCCGAAAAACCCGAATGAAATGATTTGAAACTGGAGTGTTTCGCGTTTGAAATGCGCCCAAAAAATCCTAAATACGCCTCCTAGAAGATAAGATACAGCGGTTTAAATATTCCGAAATTTTAAAAAATCAAAAATATCCTTTCACTATTTTGAATATAGCGTCTGAACCGTTTCTCTCCGAAATACCCGAATGAAATCAGTCGAATAAGGAGAGTTTCGCGCTTGTAAGGAGCCAAAAAAATCCTAAATACGCCAACTAGAAGATAAGATACAGCGATTTAAATATTACGAAATTTTAAAAAATCAAAAATACCCTTCCACTATTTTGAATATAGCGTCTGAACCGTTTATCTCCGAATAACCCGAATGAAATGATTCGAAACAGGAGTGTTTCGCGCTTGTAAGGAGCCAAAAAAATCCTAAATACGCCTACTAGAAGATAAGATACAGCGGTTTAAAAACTTCGAAATTTTAAAAAATCAGAAATACCCTTCCCCTATTTTAAATATTGCTTCGGAACCGTTTCTTTCCGAAAAACCCGAATGAAATGAGTCGAAAGAGGAGTGTACCGCGATTGAAATGAGCCAAAAATATCCTAAATACGCCTACTAGAAGATAAGATACAGCGGTTTAAAAATTCCGAAATTATAAAAAATCAAAAATACCCTTCCACTATTTTGAATATAGCGTGTGAACCGTTTCTCTCCGAAAAACCGGTATGAAAAGAGTCGAAAGAGGAGAGTTTCGCGCTTGAAACGAGCCAAAAAAATTCTAAATACGCCTACTAGAAGATAAGATACAGCGGTTTAGATACTCTGAAATTTTAAAAAATCAGAAATACCCTTCCCCTATTTTGAATATAGCGTCTGAACAGTTTCTCTCCGAAAAACCCGAATGAAATGATTCGAAAGATGAGAGTTCCGCGCTCGATATGAGCCAAAAAAATCCTAAATACGCCTACTAGAAGATTAGATGCAGCGGTTTAAAACGTTCGAAATTTTAAAAAATCAAAAATTCCCTTCCACTATTTTGAATATAGCGTCTGAACCGTTTCTCTCCGAAAAACCCGAATAAAAGGGTTCGAAAGAGGAGAGTTTCGCCCTTTTAAGGAGCTAAAAAAATCATAATACGCCTACTAGAAGATAAGATACAGCGGTTTAAAAATTCCGAAATTTCAAGAAATCTAAAATACCCTTCCACTAATTTGAATATAGCGTCTGAACCGTTTCTCTCCGAAAAACCGGAATGAAACCAGTCGAAAGAGGAGAGCTTCGCGCTTGAAACGAGCCAAAAAAATTCTAAATACGCCTACTAGAAGATAAGATACAGCGGTTTAAAGACAACGAAATTTTAAAAAATCAAAAATACCCTCCAATCTTTTGAATATAGCGTCTGAACCGTTTCTCTCCTAAAAACCCGAATGAAATCAGTCGAAACAGGAGAGTTTCGCGCTTGTAAGGAGCCAAAAAAATCCTAAATACGCCTACTAGAAGATAAGATACAGCGGTTTAAAAACTTCGAAATTTTAAAAAATCAGAAATACCCTTCCCCTATTTTGAATATTGCTTCTGAACCGTTTCTTTCCGAAAAACCCGAATGAAATGAGTCGAAAGAGGAGTGTACCGCGTTTGAAATGAGCCAAAAAAATCCTAAATACGCCTACTAGAAGAGCAGATACAGCGATTTCAATACTTCGAAATTTTAAAAAATCAAAAATACCCTTCCACTATTTTGAGTATAGCGACTGAACCGTTTCTCTCCGAAAATCCCGAATGAAATGATTTGAAACTGGAGTGTTTCGCGTTTGAAATGAGCCCAAAAAATCCTAAATAGGCCTCCTAGAAGATAAGATACAGCGGTTTAAAAATTCCGAAATTTCAAAAAATCTAAAATACCCTTCAACTATTTTGAATATAGCGTCTGAACCGTTTCTCTCAGAAAAACCGGAATGAAACCAGTCGGAAGAGGAGAGTTTCGCGCTTGAAACGAGCCAAAAAAATCCTAAATACGCCTACTAGAAGATAAGATACAGCGGTTTAAAGACATCGAAATTTTAAGAAATCAAAAATACCCTCCAATCTTTTGAATATAGCGTCTGAACAGTTTCTCTCCGAAAAACCCGAATGAAATGTGTCGAAAGAGGAGAGTTTCGCGCTTGAAATGAGCCAAAAAATCCTAAATAGGCCTAATAGAAGATAAGATACAGCGTTTTAAAAATTCCGAAATTTTAAAAAATCAAAAATACCATTCCACTATTTTGAATATTGCGTCTGAACCGTTTCTCTCCGAAAAACCCGAATGAAATGATTCGAAAGAGGAGAGTTTCGCGCTTGAAATGATCTCAAAAAATCATTAATGCGCCCACTAGAAGATAAGATACAGCGGATTAAATATTCCGAAATTTTAAAAAATCAAAAATACCCTACCACTATTTTGAATATAGCGTCTGAACCGCTTCTCTCCGAAAAACCGAAATGAATCGAGTCGAAAGAGAAGAGTTTCGCGCTTGAAATGAGTCCAAAAAATACAAAATACGCCTACTAGAAGATAAGATACAGCGGTTTAAATATTCCGAAATTTTAAAAAATCAGAAATACACTTCCACTATTTTGAATATAGCGTCTTAACCGTTTCTCTCCGATAATCCCGAATGAAATCAGACGAAACAGGAGAGTTTCGCGCTTGAAATGTGCCAAAAAAATCCTAAATACGATAGTAGAAAATAAGATAGAGCTGTTTAAATACTCCGAAATTTTAGAAAATCAAAAATAACCTTCCACTATTTTGAATATAGCGTCTGAACCGTTTCTCTCCGAAAAACCCGAATGAAATGAGTCGAAAGGGGAAAGTTTCGCGCTTGAAATGAGCCAAAAAATCCTAAATACGCCTACTAGAAGATAAGAAACAGAGGTTTAAATATTACGAAATTTTAAAAAATCAAAAATACCCTTCCACTCTTTTGAATATAGCGTCTGAACCGTTTCTCTCCGAAAAACCCGAATGAAATGATTCGAAAGAGGAGAGTTTCGCGCTAGAAAGAAGCCAAAAAACTCCTAAACACGCCTATCAGAAGATAAGATACAGAGATTTAAATACTTCGAAATTTTAAAAAATCGAAAATACCATTCAACTATTTTGAAAATAGCGTCTGAACCGTTTCTTTCCGAAAAACCCGAATGAAATCAATCGAAAGAGAAGAGTTTCGCGCTTGAAATAAGCCAAAAATATCCTACACGCCTACTAAAAGATAAGATACAGCGGCTTAAATACTCCGAAATTTTAGAAAATCAAAAATACCCTTCAACTATTTTGAATATAGCGTCTGAACCGTTTCTCTCCGAAAAACCCGAATGAAAGGATTCGAAAGAGGAGAGTTTCGCGCTTGTAAGGAGCCAAAAAAATCCTAAATACGCCTATTAGAAGATAAGATACAGCAGTTTAAATATTCCGAAATTTTAAAAAATCAAAAATACCCTTCCAGTATTTTGAATATAGCGTCTGAATCGTTTCTCTCCGAAAAACCCGAATGAAATGATTCGAAAGAGGAGAGTTTCGCGCTTGAAGTAAGCCAAAAAAATATTAAACACGCCTACCAGAAGATAAGATACAAGGATTTAAATACTTCGAAATTTTAAAAAATCGAAAATACCATTCAACTATTTTGAATATAGCGTCTGAACCGTTTCTTTCCGAAAAACCCGAATGAAATCAGTCGAAAGAGAAGAGTTTCGCGCTTGAAATAAGCCATAAATATCCTACACGCCTACTAGAAGATAAGATACAGCGGCTTAAATACTCCGAAATTTTAGAAAATCAAAAATACCCTTCATCTATTTTGAATATAGCGTCTGAACCGTTTCTCTCCGAAAAACCCGAATGAAAGGATTCGAAAGAGGAGAGTTTCGCGCTTGTAAGGAGCCAAAAAAATCCTAAATACGCATACTAGAAGATATTATACAGCGGTTTAAAATCTTCGAAATTTTAAAAAATCAAAAATACCCTTCCACTATTTTGAATATAATGTCTGAATCGTTTCTCTCCGAAAAACCCGAAAGAAACGAGTCGAAAGAGGACAGCTTTGCGCTTGAAATGAGCCAAAAAAATCCTAAATACGCCTTCTAGAAATAAGATACAGCGGTTTAAAAACTTCGAAATTTTAAAAAATCAAAAATACCCTTCCACTATTTTGAATATAGCGTCTGAACCGTTTCTCTCCGAATTACCCGAATGAAAACAGACGAAAGAGGAGTGTTTCGCGCATGAAATGTGCCAAAAAAATCCTAAATACGCCTACTAGAAGATAAGATACAGAGGTTTAAATACTTCGAAATTTTAAAAAATCAAAAATACCCTTCCACTATTTTGAATATAGCGTCTGAATCGTTTCTCTCCGAAAAACCCGAAAGAAACGATTCGAAAGAGGAGTGTTTCGCGCTTGAAATGAGCCAAAAAAATCCTAAATACGCCTACCAGAAGATAAGATACAGCGGTTTAAATTTTCCGAAATTTTAAATATCAGAAATACTCTTCCACTATTTTGAATATAGCGTCGGAACCGTTTCTCTCCGAAAAACCGGAATAAAACGATTCGAAAGAGGAGAGGTTCGCGCCTGAAATGAGCCAAAAAAATCCTAAATACGCCTACTAGAAGATAAGATACAGAGGTTTAAATACTTCGAAATTTTAAAAAATCAAAAATACCCTTCCACTAATTTGAATATAGCGTCTTAACCGTTTCTCTCCGAAAAACCCGAATGAAATGAATCGAAAGAGGAGAGTTTCGCGCTTGTAAGGAGCCAAAAAAATCATAAATACGCCTACTAGAAGATAAGATACTGCTTTTTAAATACTCCGAAATTTTAGAAACTCAAAAACATCCTTCCACTGTATGAATATAGCGTCTGAACCGTTTCTTTCGAAAAAACCGAATGAAATCAGTCGAAAGAGGAGAGTTTCGCGCTTGAAATAAGCCAAAAAATTCTATACACGCCTACTAGAAGATAAGATACAGCGGTTTAAAAATTACGATATTTTAAAAAATCAAAGATACCCTTCCACTATTTTGAATATAGCGTCTGAACCGTTTCTCTCCGAAAAACCCGAATGAAATGAGTCGAAAGGGGAAAGTTTCGCGCTTGAAATGAGCCAAAAAATCCTAAATACGCCTACTAGAAGATAAGATAAAGAGGTTTAAATATTACGAAATTTTAAAAAATCAAAAATACCCTTCCACTCTTTTGAATATAGCGTCTGAACCGTTTCTCTCCGAAAAACCCGAATGAAATGATTCGAAAGAGGAGAGTTTCGCGCTAGAAAGAAGCCCAAAAACTCCTAAATACGCCTACTAGAAGATAAGATTCAGAGGTTTAAATACTTCGAAATTTTAAAAAATCGAAAATACCATTCAACTATTTTGAATATAGCGTCTGAACCGTTTCTTTCCGAAAAACCCGAATGAAATCAGTCGAAAGAGAAGAGTTTCGCGCTTGAAATAAGCCAAAAATATCCTACACGCCTACTAGAAGATAAGATACAGCGGTTTAAATACTCCGAAATTTTAGAAAATCAATAATACCCTTCAACTATTTTGAATATAGCGTCTGAACCGTTTCTCTCCGAAAAACCCGAATGAAAGGATTCGAAAGAGGAGAGTTTCGCGCTTGTAAGGAGCCAAGAAAATCCTAAATACACCTATTAGAAGATAAGATACAGCAGTTTAAATATTCCGAAATTTTAAAAAATCAAAAATACCCTTTAACTATTTTGAATATAGCGTCTGAACCGTTTTTCTCCGAAAAACCCGAATGAAAGGATTCGAAAGAGGAGAGTTTCGCGCTTGTAAGGAGCCAAAAAAATCCTAAATACGCCTACTAGAAGATATTATACAGCGGTTTAAAATTTCGAAATTTTAAAAAATCAAAAATACCCTTCCACTATTTTGAATATAATGTCTGAATCGTTTCTCTCCGAAAAACCCGAAAGAAACGAGTCGAAAGAGAAGAGTTTCGCGCTTGAAATAAGCCAAAAATATCCTACACGCCTACTAGAAGATAAGATACAGCGGTTTAAATACTTCGAAATTTTAAAAAATCAAAAATACCCTTCCACTATTTTGAATATAGCGTCTGAACCGTTTCTCTCCGAAAAACCCGAATGAAAGGGTTCGAAAGAGGAGAGTTTCGCGCTTGTAAGGAGCCAAAAAAATCCTAAATACGCCTACTAGAAGATATGATACAGCGGTTTAAAATCTTCGAAATTTTAAAAAATCAAAAATACCCTTCCACTATTTTGAATATAGTGTCTGAACCGTTTCTCTCCGAAAAACACGAATGAAACGAGTCGAAAGAGGAGAGCTTTGCGCTTGAAATGAGCCAAAAAAATCCTAAATACGCCTTCTAGAAGATAAGATACAGCGGTTTAAAAACTTCGAAATTTTAAAAAATCAAAAATACCCTTCCACTATTTTGAATATAGCGTCTGAACCGTTTCTCTCCGAATTACCGGAATGAAACAGATTCGAAAGAGGAGTGTTTCGCGCTTGAAGTGTGCCAAAAAAATACTAAATACGCCTACTAGAAGATAAGATACAGAGGTTTAAATACTTCGAAATTTTAAAAAATCAAAAATACCCTTCCACTATTTTGAATATAGCGTCTGAATCGTTTCTCTCCGAAAAACCCGAAAGAAACGATTCGAAAGAGGAGTGTTTCGCGCTTGAAAGGAGCCAAAAAAATCCTAAATACGCCTACCAGAAGATAAGATACAGCGGTTTAAATTTTCTGAAATTTTAAATATCAGAAATACTCTTCCACTATTTTGAATATAGCGTCGGAACCGTTTCTCTCCGAAAAACCGGAATAAAACGATTCGAAATAGGAGAGGTTCGCGCTTGAAATGAGCCAAAAAAATCCTAAATACGCCTACTAGAAGATAAGATACAGCGGTTTTAAAACTTCGAAATTTTAAAAAATCAAAAATACCCTTCCACTAATTTGAATATAGCGTCTTAACCGTTTCTCTCCGAAAAACCCGAATGAAATGATTCGAAAGAGGAGAGTTTCGCGCTTGTAAGGAGCCAAAAAAATCATAAATACGCCTACTAGAAGATAAGATACTGCGTTTTAAATACTCCGAAATTTTAGAAACTCAAAAACATCCTTCCACTGTATGAATATAGCGTCTGAACCGTTTCTTTCGAAAAAACCGAATGAAATCAGTCGAAAGAGGAGTGTTTCGCGCTTGAAATAAGCCAAAAAATTCTATACACGCCTACTAGAAGATAAGATACAGCGGTTTAAAAATTACGATATTTTAAAAAATCAAAGATACCCTTCCACTATTTTGAATATAGCGTCTGAACCGTTTCTCTCCGAAAAACCCGAATGAAATCAGTCGAAGGAGGAGAGTTTCGCGCTTGAAATGAGCCAAAAAAAACTTAAATACGCCTACTAGAAGATAAGGTACAGCGATTTAAACTTCGAATTTTTAAAAAATCAAAAATACCCTTCCACTATTTTGAATATAGCGTCTGAGCCGTTTCTCTCCGAAAAACCCAAATGAAATCAGCCGAAAGAGGAGAGTTTCGCTCTTGTAAGGAGCCGAAAAAATCCTAAACACGACTACTAGATGATAAGATACATCGGTTTAGAAATAACGAAATTTTAAAAAATCAAAAATACCCTTCCACTATTTTGAATATAGCGTCTGAACCGTTTCTCTCCGAAAAACCGGAATGAAAGGATTCGGAAGAGGAGAGTTTCGCTCTTGTAAGGAGCCAAAAAATCCTAAATACGCCTACTAGAAGATAAGATACAGCGGTTTAAAAACTTCGAAATTTTAAAAAATCAGAAATACCCTTCCACTATTATGAATATTGCGTCTGAACCGTTTCTCTCCGAAAAACCGGAATGAAACGAGTCGAAAAAGGAGAGTTCCGCGCTTGAAATGAGCCTAAAAAATCCTAAATACGCCTACTAGAATATAAGATACAGCGGTTTAGATACACCGAAATTTTAGAAAATCAAAAATACCCTACCACTATTTTGTATATATCGTCTAAACGGTTTCTCTCCGAAAAACCCGAATGAAATCAGCCGAAAGAGGAGAGTTTCGCGCTTGAAATAAGCCAAAAAATTCTATACACGCCTACTAGAAGATAAGATACAGCGGTTTAAAAATTACGATATTTTAAAAAATCAAAGATACCCTTCCACTATTTTGAATATAGCGTCTGAACCGTTTCTCTCCGAAAAACCCGAATGAAATCAGTCGAAGGAGGAGAGTTTCGCGCTTGAAATGAGCCAAAAAAAACTTAAATACGCCTACTAGAAGATAAGGTACAGCGATTTAAACTTCGAATTTTTAAAAAATCAAAAATACCCTTCCACTATTTTGAATATAGCGTCTGAGCCGTTTCTCTCCGAAAAACCCAAATGAAATCAGCCGAAAGAGGAGAGTTTCGCTCTTGTAAGGAGCCGAAAAAATCCTAAACACGACTACTAGATGATAAGATACATCGGTTTAGAAATAACGAAATTTTAAAAAATCAAAAATACCCTTCCACTATTTTGAATATAGCGTCTGAACCGTTTCTCTCCGAAAAACCAGAATGAAAGGATTCGGAAGAGGAGAGTTTCGCTCTTGTAAGGAGCCAAAAAATCCTAAATACGCCTACTAGAAGATAAGATACAGCGGTTTAAAAACTTCGAAATTTTAAAAAATCAGAAATACCCTTCCACTATTATGAATATTGCGTCTGAACCGTTTCTCTCCGAAAAACCGGAATGAAACGAGTCGAAAAAGGAGAGTTCCGCGCTTGAAATGAGCCTAAAAAATCCTAAATACGCCTACTAGAATATAAGATACAGCGGTTTAGATACACCGAAATTTTAGAAAATCAAAAATACCCTACCACTATTTTGTATATATCGTCTAAACCGTTCCTCTCCGAAAAACCCGAATGAAATCAGCCGAAAGAGGAGAGTTTCGCGCTTGTAAGCAGCCAAAAAAATCCTAAACATGACTACTAGAAGATAAGATATACCGGTTTAGAAATAACGAAATTGTAAAAAATCAAAAATACCCTTCCACTACTTTGAATATAGCGTCTGAACCGTTTCTTTCCGAAAAACCCGAATGAAATGATTCGAAAGAGGAGGGTTTCGCGCTTGTAGGGAGCCAAAAAATCCTAAATACGCCTACTAAAAGATAAGATACAGCGGATTAAATACATCGAAATTTTAAAAAATCAAAAATACCCTTCCACTATTTTGGATATAGCGTCTGAAAGGTTTCTCTCCGGAAAACCCGAATGTAATGATTCGAAAGAAGAGTGTTTCGCGCTTGAAAAGAGCCAAAAAAAATCCTAAATACGCCTACTAGAAGATAAGATACAGCAGTTTAATACCTTCGAAATTTTAAAAAATCAAAAATACCCTTCCACTATTTTGAATATTGCGTCTGAATCGTTTCTCTCCGAAAAACCCCAAAGAAACGAGTCGAAAGAGGACAGCTTCGCGCTTGAAATGAGCCAAAAAAATCCTAAATACGCCTACTAGAAGATAATATAGAGCGGTTTAAAAACTACGAAATTTTAAAAAATCAAAAATACCCTTCCACTATTTTGAATATAGCGTATGAACTGTTTCTCTCCGAAGAACCCGAATGAAATGAGTCGAAAGAGGAGAGTTCCGCGCTTGAAATGAGCCAAAAAAATCCTAAATACGCCTACTAGAAGATAAGATACAGAGGTTTAAATATTCCGAAATTTTAAAAAATCAAAAATACCCTTCCAATCTTTTGAATATAGCGTCTCAACCTTTTCTCTCCGAAAAACCGGAATGATACGATTCGAAAGAGGAGAGATTCGCGCTTGAAAAGAGCCAAAAAAATCCTATATACGCCTACTAGAAGATAAGATACAGCGGTTTAAAAACTCCGAAATTTTAGAAAATCAAAAATACCCTTCCACTGTTTTGAATAAAGCGTCTAAACCGTTTCTCTCCGAAAAATCCGAATGAAAGGAGTCTAAAGAGGAGAGTTTAGCGCCTGTAAGGAGCCAAAAAAATCCTAAATACGCCTACTGGAAGATAAGTTACAGCTGTTTAAGGACTTCGAAATTTTAAAAAATCAAAAATACCCTTCCACTATTTTGAATATTGCGTCTGAATCGTTTCTCTCCGAAAAACCCCAAAGAAACGAGTCGAAAGAGGACAGCTTCGCGCTTGAAATGAGCCAAAAAAATCCTAAATACGCCTACTAAAAGATAAGATACAGCGGTTTAAATACATCGAAATTTTAAAAAATCAAAAATACCCTTCCAATCTTTTGAATATAGCGTCTGAACCGTTTCTCTCCGAAAAACCCGAATGAAACGAGTCGAAAAAGGAGAGGTTCGCGCTTAAATGAGCCAAAAAAATCCTAAATACGCCTACTAGAAGATAATATACAGCGGGTTAAAAACTACGAAATATTAAAAAATCAAAAATACCCTTCCACTATTTTGAATATAGCGTCTGAACCGTTTCTTTCCGAAAAACACGAATGAAATGTGTCGAAAGAGGAGAGGTTCGCGCTTGAAATGAGTCAAAAAAATCCTAAATACGCCTAGTAGAAGATAAGATACAGTTGTTTAAAAATTCCGAGATTTTAAAAAATCAAAAATACCCTTCCACTATTTGAATATAGCGTCTGAACCGTTTCTCTGCGAAAAACCCGAATGAAAGGATTCGAAAGAGGAGAGTTTCGCGCTTGTAAGGAGCTAAAAGAATTCTAAATACGCCTATTAGAAGATAAGATACAGCGGTTTAAAGACATCGTAATTTTGAAAAATCAAAAATACCCTACCAATCTTTTGAATATAGCGTCTGAACCGTTTCTCTCCGAAAAACCGGAATGAAACGAGTCGAAAGAGGAGAGATCCGCGCTTGAAATGAGCCAAAAAAATCCTAAATACGCCTACTAGAAGATAAGATAAAGCGGTTTAAATACTTCGAAATTTTAAAAAATCAAAGATACCCATCCACTAATTTGAATATAGCTTCTGAACCGTTTCTCTCCGAAATTCCCGAATGAAATGATTCGAAAGAGGAGAGTTTCGCGCTTGAAACGAGCCAAAAAAATCCTAAATACGCCTACTAGAAGATAAGCTAGAGAGGTGTTAAAATTCCGAAATTTTAAAAAACCAAAAATACCCTTCCACTATTTTGAATATAGCGTCTGAACCGTTTCTCTCCGAAAAACAGGAATGAAGCGAGTCGAAAGATGAGAGTTTCGCGCTTGAAACGAGCCAAAAAAACCTAAATACGCCTACTAGAAGAGAAGATACAGCGATTTAAATACTTCGAAATTTTTAAAAATCAAAAATACCCTTCCACTATTTTGAATATAGTGTCTGAACAGATTCTCTCCGAAAAACCGGAATGAAACGATTCGAAAGAGGAGAGTTTCGCGCTTGAAATGATCTCAAAAAATCATTAATACGCCTACTAGAAGATAAGATACAGCGGTTTAAATATTCCGAAATTTTAAAAAATCTAAAACACCCTTCCACTATTTTGAATATAGCGCCTGAACCGTTTCTCTCCGAAAAACCCGAATGAAATGAGTCGAAAGAGGAGAGTTTCGCGCTTGAAATGAGCCAAAAATATCCTAAATACGCCTACTAGAAGATAAGATACAGCGGTTTAAATATTCCGAAATTTTAAAAAATCAAAAACACCCTTCCACTATTTTGAATATAGCGTCTGAACAGATTCTCTCCGAAAAACCGGAATGAAACGATTCGAAAGAGGAGAGTTTCGCGCTTGAAATGATCTCAAAAAATCATTAATACGCCTACTAGAAGATAAGATACAGCGGTTTAAATATTCCGAAATTTTAAAAAATCAAAAACACCCTTCCACTATTTTGAATATAGCGTCTGAACCGTTTCTCTCCGATAAAAACCGGAATGAAAAGAGTCGAAAGAGGAGTGTACCGCTCTTGAAATGAGCCAAAAATATCCTAAATACGACTACTAGAAGATAAGATACAGCGGTTTAAATATTCCGAAATTTTAAAAAATCAAAAACACCCTTCCACTATTTTGAATATAGCGTCTGAACGGTTTTTCTCCGAAAAATCCGAATGAAATGATTCGAAAGAGTAGTGTTTCGCGCTTGAAATGATCTCAAAAAATCATTAATACGCCTACTAGAAGATAAGATACAGCGGTTTAAATATTCCGAAATTTTAAAAAATCTAAAACACCCTTCCACTATTTTGAATATAGCGCCTGAACCGTTTCTCTCCGAAAAACCCGAATGAAATGAGTCGAAAGAGGAGAGTTTCGCGCTTGAAATGAGCCAAAAAATTCCTAAATACGTCCAGTAGAACATAAGATACAGCGGTTTAAATACTTCGAAATTTTAAAAAATCAAAAATACCCTTCCACTATTTTGAATATAGCGTCTGAACCGTTTCTCTCCGAAAAACCCGAATAAAAGGGTTCCAAAGGGGTGAGTTTCGCGCTTTTAAGGAGCTAAAAAAAATCATAATACGCCTACTAGAAGATAAGATACAGCGGTTTAAAAACTTCGAAATTTTAAAAAATCAAAAATACCCTTCCACTATTTTGAATATTGCGACTGATCCGTTTCTCTCCGAAAAACCCGAATGAAATCAATCGAAAGAGGAGTGCTCCGCGCTTGAAATGAGCCAAAAAAATCCTAAATAGGCCTAATAGAAGATAAGATACAGCGTTTTAAAAATTCCGAAATTTTAAAAAATCAAAAATACCCTTCCACTATTTTGAATATAGCGTCTGAACCGTTTCTCTCCGAAAAACCGGAATAAAACGATTCGAAAGAGGAGAGGTTCGCGCTTGAAGTAAGCCAAAAAAATACTAAACACGCCTACTAGAAGATAAGATACAGAGATTTAAAGACTTCGAAATTTTAAAAAATCGAAAATACCCATGAACTATTTTGAATATAGCGTGTGAACCGTTTCTTTCCGAAAAACCCGAATGAAATCGAGTCGAAAGAGGAGAGTTTCGCGCTTGAAAGGAGCCAAAAAAATTCTAAATACGCCTACTAGAAGATAAGATACAGCGGATTAAATATTCCGAAATTTTAAAAAATCAAAAATACCTTTCCACTACTTTTGAATATAGCGTCTGAACCGTTTCTCTACGAAAAACCCGAATGAAATGATTCGAAAGAGGAGAGATTCGCGCTTGAAATGAGCCAAAAAAATCCTAAATACGCCTACTAGAAGATAAGATACAGCGGTTTAAAAACTTCCGAAATTTTAAAAAATCAAAAATACCCTTCCACTATTTTAATATAGCGTCTGAACCGTTTCTCTCCTATAAACCCGAATGAAATGAGTCAAAAGAGGAGAGTTTCGTGCCTGAAATAAGCCAAAAATAATCCTAAACACGCCTACTACAGGATAAGATAAAGCGGTTTAATAACTTCGAAATTTAAAAAAAAAAAATACCCTTCCATTAATTTGAATATAGCGTCTGAACCGTTTCTATCTGAAAAACCCGAATGAAATCAGTCGAAAGAGGAGAGTTTCGCGCTTGAAATGAGCCAAAAAAATCCCAAATACGCCTACTAGAAGATAAGATACAGCGGTTTAAAAAATCCGAAATTTTAAAAAATCAAAAATACTCTTCCACTATTTTGAATATAGCGTCTGAACCGTTTGTCTCCGAAAAACCGGAATGAAACGAGTCGGTAGAGGAGAGTATCGCGCTTGAAAGGAGCCAAGAAATTCCTAAATACGCCTACTAGAAGATAAGATACAGCGGTTTAAATACTCCGAAATTTTAAAAAATCAAAAATACCCTTCGACTATTTTGAATATAGCGTCTGAACCGTTTCTCTCCGAAAAACCCGAATGAAATCATTCGAAAGAGGAGAGCTTCGCGCTTGAAAGGTGCCAAAAAAATCCCAAATACGCCTACTAGAAGATAAGATACAGAGGTTTAAAAACTCCGAAATTTTGAAAAATCGAAGATACCCTTCCACTATTTTGAATATAGCGTCTGAACCGTTTCTCTCCGAAAAATCCGAATGAAAGGATTCGAAAGAGGAGAGCTTCGCGCTTGATATGTGCCAAAAAAATCCTAAATACGCCTACTAGAAGATAAGATACAGCGGTTTAAAAACTCCGAAATTTTAGAAAATCAGAAATACCCTTCCACTATTTTGAATATAGCGTCTGAACCGTTTCTCTCTGAAAAACCCGAATGAAATGAGTCGAAAAAGGAGAGTTTCGCGTATGAAGGGAGCCAAAAAAATCCTAAATACGCCAACTAGAAGACAAGATACAGCGGTTTAAATACATGGAAATTTTAAAAAATCAGAAATACCCTTCCCCTATTTTGAATATTGCGTCTGAACCGTTTCTCTCCGAAAAACCCGAATGAAAGGATTCGAAAGAGGAGAGTTTCGCGCTTGTTAGGAGCCAAAAAATCCTAAATACGCCTACTAGAAGATAATATACAGAGGTTTAAAGATTCCGAAATTTTAAAAAATCAAAAATACCCTTCCACTATTTTGAATATAGCGTCTGAACCGTTTCTCTCCGAAAAACCCGAATGAAAGGATTCGAAAGAGGAGAGTTTCGCGCTTGTTAGGAGCCAAAAAATCCTAAATACGCCTACTAGAAGATAATATACAGAGGTTTAAAAATTCCGAAATTTTAAAAAATCAAAAATACCCTTCCACTATTTTGAATATAGCGTCTGAACCGTTTCTCTCCGAAAAACCGGAATGAAACGAGTCGAAAGAGGAGAGTTTCGCGCTTGAAATGAGCTCAAAAAATCATAAATACGCCTACTAGAAGATAAGATACAGCGGTTTAAATATTCCGAAATTTTAAAAAATCAAAAACACCCTTCCACTATTTTGAATATAGCGTCTGAACCGTTTCTCTCCGATAAAAACCGGAATGAAATGAGTCGAAAGAGGAGTGTTTCGCTCTTGAAAGGAGCCAAAAATATCCTAAATACGACTACTAGAAGATAAGATACAGCGGTTTAAATATTCCGAAATTTTAAAAAATCAAAAACACCCTTCCACTATTTTGAATATAGCGTCTGAACGGTTTCTCTCCGAAAAATCCGAATGAAATGATTCGAAGGAGTAGTGTTTCGCGCTTGAAATGATCTCAAAAAATCATTAATACGCCTACTAGAAGATAAGATACAGCGGTTTAAATATTCCGAAATTTTAAAAAATCTAAAACACCCTTCCACTATTTTGAATATAGCGCCTGAACCGTTTCTCTCCGAAAAACCCGAATGAAATGAGTCGAAAGAGGAGAGTTTCGCGCTTGAAATGAGCCAAAAAATTCCTAAATACGTCCAGTAGAACATAAGATACAGCGGTTTAAATACTTCGAAATTTTAAAAAATCAAAAATACCCTTCCACTATTTTGAATATAGCGTCTGAACCGTTTCTCTCCGAAAAACCCGAATAAAAGGGTTCGAAAGGGGAGAGTTTCGCGCTTTTAAGGAGCTAAAAAAAATCATAATACGCCTACTAGAAGATAAGATACAGCGGTTTAAAAACTTCGAAATTTTAAAAAATCAAAAATACCCTTCCACTATTTTGAATATTGCGACTGATCCGTTTCTCTCCGAAAAACCCGAATGAAATCAGTCGAAACAGGAGAGTTTCGCGCTTGAAAGGAGCCAAAAAAATTCTAAATACGCATACTAGAATATAAGATACAGCGGTTTAGATACACCGAAATTTTAAAAAATCAAAAATACCTTTCCACTACTTTGAATAAAGCGTCTGAACCGTTTCTCTACGGAAAACCCGAATGAAATGATTCGAAAGAGGAGAGATTCGCGCATGTAAGGAGCCAAAAAAATCCTAAATACGCCTACTAGAAGATAAGATACAGAGGTTTAAAAATTCCGAAATTTTTAAAAATCTAAAATACCCTTCCACTATTTTAATATAGCGTCTGAACCGTTTCTCTCCTATAAACCCGAATGAAATGAGTCAAAAGAGGAGAGTTTCGTGCCTGAAATAAGCCAAAAATAATCCTAAACACGCCTACTACAGGATAAGATAAAGCGGTTTAATAACTTCGAAATTTAAAAAAAAAAAAATACCCTTCCATTAATTTGAATATAGCGTCTGAACCGTTTCTATCTGAAAAACCCGAATGAAATCAGTCGAAAGAGGAGAGTTTCGCGCTTGAAATGAGCCAAAAAAATCCCAAATACGCCTACTAGAAGATAAGATACAGCGGTTTAAAAAATCCGAAATTTTAAAAAATCAAAAATACTCTTCCACTATTTTGAATATAGCGTCTGAACCGTTTGTCTCCGAAAAACCGGAATGAAACGAGTCGGTAGAGGAGAGTATCGCGCTTGAAAGGAGCCAAGAAATTCCTAAATACGCCTACTAGAAGATAAGATACAGCGGTTTAAATACTCCGAAATTTTAAAAAATCAAAAATACCCTTCGACTATTTTGAATATAGCGTCTGAACCGTTTCTCTCCGAAAAACCCGAATGAAATCATTCGAAAGAGGAGAGCTTCGCGCTTGAAAGGTGCCAAAAAAATCCCAAATACGCCTACTAGAAGATAAGATACAGAGGTTTAAAAACTCCGAAATTTTGAAAAATCGAAGATACCCTTCCACTATTTTGAATATAGCGTCTGAACCGTTTCTCTCCGAAAAATCCGAATGAAAGGATTCGAAAGAGGAGAGCTTCGCGCTTGATATGTGCCAAAAAAATCCTAAATACGCCTACTAGAAGATAAGATACAGCGGTTTAAAAACTCCGAAATTTTAGAAAATCAGAAATACCCTTCCACTATTTTGAATATAGCGTCTGAACCGTTTCTCTCTGAAAAACCCGAATGAAATCAGTCGAAAAAGGAGAGTTTCGCGTATGGAGGGAGCCAAAAAAATCCTAAATACGCCAATTAGAAGACAAGATACAGCGGTTTAAATACATGGAAATTTTAAAAAATCAGAAATACCCTTCCCCTATTTTGAATATTGCGTCTGAACCGTTTCTCTCCGAAAAACCCGAATGAAAGGATTCGAAAGAGGAGAGTTTCGCGCTTGTTAGGAGCCAAAAAATCCTAAATACGCCTACTAGAAGATAATATACAGAGGTTTAAAGATTCCGAAATTTTAAAAAATCAAAAATACCCTTCCACTATTTTGAATATAGCGTCTGAACCGTTTCTCTCCGAAAAACCCGAATGAAAGGATTCGAAAGAGGAGAGTTTCGCGCTTGTTAGGAGCCAAAAAATCCTAAATACGCCTACTAGAAGATAATATACAGAGGTTTAAAAATTCCGAAATTTTAAAAAATCAAAAATACCCTTCCACTATTTTGAATATAGCGTCTGAACCGTTTCTCTCCGAAAAACCGGAATGAAACGATTCGAAAGAGGAGAGTTTCGCGCTTGAAATGATCTCAAAAAATCATTAATACGCCTACTAGAAGATAAGATACAGCGGTTTAAATATTCCGAAATTTTAAAAAATCAAAAACACCCTTCCACTATTTTGAATATAGCGTCTGAACCGTTTCTCTCCGATAAAAACCGGAATGAAAAGAGTCGAAAGAGGAGTGTACCGCTCTTGAAATGAGCCAAAAATATCCTAAATACGACTACTAGAAGATAAGATACAGCGGTTTAAATATTCCGAAATTTTAAAAAATCAAAAACACCCTTCCACTATTTTGAATATAGCGTCTGAACGGTTTCTCTCCGAAAAATCCGAATGAAATGATTCGAAGGAGTAGTGTTTCGCGCTTGAAATGATCTCAAAAAATCATTAATACGCCTACTAGAAGATAAGATACAGCGGTTTAAATATTCCGAAATTTTAAAAAATCTAAAACACCCTTCCACTATTTTGAATATAGCGCCTGAACCGTTTCTCTCCGAAAAACCCGAATGAAATGAGTCGAAAGAGGAGAGTTTCGCGCTTGAAATGAGCCAAAAAATTCCTAAATACGTCCAGTAGAACATAAGATACAGCGGTTTAAATACTTCGAAATTTTAAAAAATCAAAAATACCCTTCCACTATTTTGAATATAGCGTCTGAACCGTTTCTCTCCGAAAAACCCGAATAAAAGGGTTCGAAAGGGGAGAGTTTCGCGCTTTTAAGGAGCTAAAAAAAATCATAATACGCCTACTAGAAGATAAGATACAGCGGTTTAAAAACTTCGAAATTTTAAAAAATCAAAAATACCCTTCCACTATTTTGAATATTGCGACTGATCCGTTTCTCTCCGAAAAACCCGAATGAAATCAATCGAAAGAGGAGTGCTCCGCGCTTGAAATGAGCCAAAAAAATCCTAAATAGGCCTAATAGAAGATAAGATACAGCGTTTTAAAAATTCCGAAATTATAAAAAATCAAAAATACCCTTCCACTATTTTGAATATAGCGTCTGAACCGTTTCTCTCCGAAAAACCGGAATAAAACGATTCGAAAGAGGAGAGGTTCGCGCTTGAAGTAAGCCAAAAAAATACTAAACACGCCTACTAGAAGATAAGATACAGAGATTTAAAGACTTCGAAATTTTAAAAAATCAAAAATACCCTTCCACTATTTTGAATATAGCGTCTGAATCGTTTCTCTCCGAAAAACCCGAAAGAAACGATTCGAAAGAGGAGTGTTTCGCGCTTGAAATGAGCCAAAAAAATCCTAAATACGCCTACCAGAAGATAAGATACAGCGGTTTAAATTTTCCGAAATTTTAAATATCAGAAATACTCTTCCACTATTTTGAATATAGCGTCGGAACCGTTTCTCTCCGAAAAACCGGAATAAAACGATTCGAAAGAGGAGAGGTTCGCGCCTGAAATGAGCCAAAAAAATCCTAAATACGCCTACTAGAAGATAAGATACAGAGGTTTAAATACTTCGAAATTTTAAAAAATCAAAAATACCCTTCCACTAATTTGAATATAGCGTCTTAACCGTTTCTCTCCGAAAAACCCGAATGAAATGAATCGAAAGAGGAGAGTTTCGCGCTTGTAAGGAGCCAAAAAAATCATAAATACGCCTACTAGAAGATAAGATACTGCTTTTTAAATACTCCGAAATTTTAGAAACTCAAAAACATCCTTCCACTGTATGAATATAGCGTCTGAACCGTTTCTTTCGAAAAAACCGAATGAAATCAGTCGAAAGAGGAGAGTTTCGCGCTTGAAATAAGCCAAAAAATTCTATACACGCCTACTAGAAGATAAGATACAGCGGTTTAAAAATTACGA
>NW_028256420.1:0-36956 GCF_048593485.1 Apis florea | reverse complement strand
TAACTTATGGTATCTCGAAGGCCCTCGGCTTCGGTCGGTGGGTTTTTACTACCAACGTACAAACAAATCTTCTTAGAGGAACAGGCGGCTTCTAGCCGCACGAGATTGAGCAATAACAGGTCTGTGATGCCCTTAGATGTTCTGGGCCGCACGCGCGCTACACTGAAGGAATCAGCGTGTTTTCCCTGGCCGAAAGGCCCGGGTAACCCGCTGAACCTCCTTCGTGCTAGGGATTGGGGCTTGCAATTATTCCCCATGAACGAGGAATTCCCAGTAAGCGCGAGTCATAAGCTCGCGTTGATTACGTCCCTGCCCTTTGTACACACCGCCCGTCGCTACTACCGATTGAATGATTTAGTGAGGTCTTCGGACTGGTGCGCGGCCAATGTCTCGGCATTGCCGATGTTACCGGGAAGATGACCAAACTTGATCATTTAGAGGAAGTAAAAGTCGTAACAAGGTTTCCGTAGGTGAACCTGCGGAAGGATCATTAACGAATGAAACATACAAAAAGAGATATGCGAAGGATTTAAAATATAAAATTTGGATGAATCCATTACCAAATATCAAAACTTTGTATATATCGAACGAATATGATAAAACCACGGAGGACACACGATGGCTTACGTGAGAAGGGAAAGGAAAAAAAAGAATCCCTTCCGTCCGTTGTTCGTTTATCCGTTTGGTTTTTTTTATTCTCGAATTTTCACCAGGCATATGAAAATTACACGAAGAGAGAAATTCTCTCTCTCTTCTACGAGAGAGAGAGAGAGAGAGATATATAAACGATAAATACAGAGAGGCGCTTGCGAGAAGGTCGTTTAAAATAAAAGACCCGCCGCTTCGATGAGATGAATGTTATGGTGCTCAAAGATACAAAGGGACGCTTGCGTGAGATCGTCGCCGTATAACTTATACGTACGATCCGCCGTCTCGATGACGTATATTTTTAATAAAGATTTATTTACGGGGTAACCTGCACGTACGTGTACGTATTACATATGTATTCATATGTACAATATATATATATATATATGTATATATATACACACACACAAAGAAAACCAAAGCGCTTGCGTGAGGTCGAATATATAATATGATCCGCCGCTTTGATAACATTACGTCCCTACGAAAAACACAGATATAATGATAAAATATGGCTTGACAACACAATCACCAAGGCGCTTGCGTGAGGTCTTATATATATAATATATAGACCCGCCGTCTTTATGAACGTGTGTGTGTGTGTGTGTGTGTGTATATGCGTGCGTTACGTATGTGTATTGTATCGTTACGTTGCAGAAAGTACCAAATCTTATTTCTGTGCCTTTCTCTTCATTTTCGTTGCCTGAGCTCCCGTTATAAACGGGAGATGGACGAGACATCATTTTGGGATCGAACGAAGCTGTCGAGATTATGTAAGAGAGGAGAGGAAGAAAAGTAGCGCGTCGATAGTAAAACGAAATCGAAGGACGAACGAGCCGCCGTCGAACTTTGTTTCGCGACGTTCTCTTCGATGGATACCAGTTCGACCTCTTTTCTCTTATACTATATCTCTCGAATTATTCTCGAATCGTGCTTCCTACCCAATATAATAATGTCGCGTTAAAATCTTTAAACCGACGAAACCAAGAACCGACGATCAAGATGCATCTCGTCGACGTGAGCCCGTTTCTTCGCTTCTTGTTTCGAACGTTGTTCGTTCAGAGGGGATATCGGATCGAAGGGATCTTCGTGTCGTGAGTCGGACACCCGTACCGTAGCGGATATTATAACGCTTCGGAAATTGGGAGGAAAGACCGCTCGAAACCGATCGAAATTCCGTATCCCATCGATTTTTCGAATTTTTCTTTAAAATATCTACCTGAACGAATTATCGTTTTCAACATCGAATTTTTTTCCCTTTAAGCGTCGTTTTACGGGCTCTGCGACCATGCTTCGTAGAGAGTCGTTCTCTCCAGGTTGAGCGACGGTTTTGAAAAGAAAAGAGAGAGAGAGAGAGAGAGAGAAGAAAAGGATTCAGTATCGGGGGTATCCCCGTCGTTTCCTTTATAAAAATAAAAAATTTTTATATTATATAAAATACGATTACCCTGAACGGTGGATCACTTGGCTCGTGGGTCGATGAAGAACGCAGCTAATTGCGCGTCAACGTGTGAACTGCAGGACACATGAACATCGACATTTCGAACGCACATTGCGGTCCACGGATACAATTCCTGGACCACGCCTGGCTGAGGGTCGTTCACGTAACCCAAATACTGCTTGCGTTTGCGTATCGTTACTCTCCGTATCTTTGATCCTTTTTTTTTTGGTAATCCCCGCCGTCGTTCTTAAATCGGAACGTTTCCGAGTCGGGTGTCAAAAATGGGAGTTACAAGTTACGAAAGGAGAGAAGAATGCGCGACGTACGAGCGATTGTTGGACGTTCGTTGGCGTTCGTCGCGGTCGTGACCGAGTCTACAGAATCGCAATGCACGTGCTCGCGTGTGGTACGAGGATCGTGTTTACGAATAACGACGAAACATGTCACGGACTTGCGTGAGTGTTCTCGGTGTCGTGAGTCGTCCGTTTCATATGACGGATGACCGCCCGTGTTCACCGCTTCGTGCTTGTTTTCAATTGTTATTTCGTACCGATTCGCACGTATCCGCCACTGCTTCGATTCGTCAGTCTTTGGATCACGAATCATATGCCGCGCCCCTAACGTCGTCTGAAATTAATATTTCTGCGATACTATGAGAAAAGGATATAAAATATTTGGGAGCTTAATCGAGAGAGGAGGGAAGATAGAGAGATCCCCACCATACCTTGATGGCGTATGATGTTTGCCGATCGTCGAGATTGTTAAAAAGAAAGAGAGGAAGAGCCCCAGGAATCGGAATACCCACTCCGTTCCCTTCGTGTGTGTTTTATATATACTCTTTCGAAACTGTCGTCGCTGGACCGTCACATCAATGTGTGCAACGCGAGTCCTTGAGCGATACGTTTTCGTATAAAAGAGATCGAAGACTCCACGGAGAGAGGATACGTAAGATGAGGACGACGAGTACGATTCTCTTTGGCGAGGCTTTTTCTTTTTCTTTCTTTTTCGAGACGACAAATTATGGCACCTCCGCGCCGAGGAGAAATTCCTGAATCTAGTGTTGGTCATCCCATGCCTTTTTTTCGTTGTCTATCGCCGGACCGCATGTCCAAATCGGTCGTCCAGTCCCCGGAAACGGCTCGTGATCTTTTTCCTTGCGTGAGTTTCACTTTACACCTTACTTTTGTACAGCAGTAAAGAGACTCGTACACGTTCCCCCGGCCTATCCATCGTTTGATGGATCAGGGTATTGTAATCGGGTTGAGTTGAAGGCGTGCATCGGTGATTTCGATCTCTGTACAAAAGGAACGAAACAAGGTTTTAAAAGTAGAAACCGCTGGAATTGTCAATGGAAGCTAAAATTTTAGATTTTTTTAAAATTTCGGAGTCTTTAAACCGCTGTATCTTATCTTCTAGTAGGCGTATTTAGGATTTTTTTGGCTCATTACAAGCGCGAAACTCTCCTCTTTCGACTCATTTCATTCGGGTTTTTCGGAGAGAAACGGTTCAGACGCTATATTCAAAATAGTGGAAGGGTATTTTTGATTTTTTAAAATTTCGGAGTTTTTAAACCGCTGTATCTTATCTTCTAGTAGGCGTATTTAGGATTTTTTTGGCTCATTTCAAGCGCGAAACTCTCCTCTTTCGACTCATTTCATTCGGGTTTTTCGGAGAGAAACGGTTCAGACGCTATATTCAAAATAGTGGAAGGGTATTTTTGATTTTCTAAAATTTCGGAGTCTTTAAACCGCTGTATCTTATCTTTTAGTAGGCGTATTTAGGATTTTCTTGGTTCCCTACAAGCGCGAATCCCTCCTCTTTCGAATCATTTCATTCGGGTTTTTCGTAGAGAAACGGTTCAGACGCCATATTCAAAAGAGTGGAAGGGTATTTTTGATGTTTTAAAATTTCGTAATTTTTAAACCACTGTATCTTATCTTCTAGTAGGCGTATTTAGGATTTTTTCAGCTCCTTACATGCGCGAATCTCTCCTCTTTCGAATCATATTATTTGGGTTTTTCGGAGAGAAACGGTTCAGAAGCTATATTCAAAGGATTGGAAGTGTATTTTTGATTTTTCAAAATTTCGAAGTATTTAAACCGCTGTATCTTATCTTCTAGTAGGCGTATTTAGGATTTTTTCAGCTCCTTACATGCGCAAAACTCTCCTCTTTCGAATCATTTTATTCGGGTATTTCGGAGAGAAACGGTTCAGAAGCTATATTCAAAGGATTGGAAGTGTATTTTTGATTTTTAAAATTTCGAAGTATTTAAACCGCTGTATCTTATCTTCTAGTAGGCGTATTTAGGATTTTTTCAGCTCCTTTCAAGCTTGAAACTCTCCTCTTTCGAGTCATTTCATTCGGGTTTTTCGGAGAGAAACGGTTCAGACGCTATATTCAAAATGAGGAAGGTTAATTTTGATTTTTTAAAATTTCGGAGTCTTTAAACCGCTGTATCTTATCTTCTAGTAGGCGTATTTAGGATTTTTTGGCTCCTTACATGCGCGAATCTCTCCTCTTTCGAATCATATAATTCGGGTTTTTCGGAGAGAAACGGTTCAGACGCTATATTCAAAAGATTGGTAGGGTATTTTTGATTTTTCAAAATTTCGAAGTATTTAAACCGCTGTATCTTATCTTCTAGTAGGCGTATTTAGGATTTTTTCAGCTCCTTACATGCGCAAAACTCTCCTCTTTCGAATCATTTTATTCGGGTATTTCGGAGAGAAACGGTTCAGAAGCTATATTCAAAGGATTGGAAGTGTATTTTTGATTTTTAAAATTTCGAAGTCTTTAAACCGCTGTATCTTATCTTCTAGTAGGCGTATTTAGGATTTTTTGGCTCCTTACATGCGCGAATCTCTCCTCTTTCGAATCATATAATTCGGGTTTTTCGGAGAGAAACGGTTCAGAAGCTATATTCAAATTAGTGGAAGGGTATCTTTGATTTTTTAAAATTTCGGAATTTTTAAACCGCTGTATCTTATCTTCTAGTAGGCGTATTTAGGATTTTTTTGGCTCATTTCAAGCGCGGATCTCTCCTCTTTCGACTCGTTTCATTCCGGTTTTTCAGAGAGAAACGTTTCAGACGCTATATTCAAAATAGTGGAAGGATATTTTTGATTTTTTAAAACATCGAAGTCTTTAAACCGCTGTATCTTATCTTCAAGTAGGCGTATTTAGGATTTTTTTGGCTCATTTCAAGCGCGAAACTCTCCTCTTTCGACTCATTTCATTCTGGTTTTTCGGAGAGAAACGGTTCAGACGCTATATTCAAACTAGTGAATGGGTATTTTAATTTTTTAAAATTTCGGAATATTTAAACCGTTGTATCTTATCTTCTAGTAGGCGTGTTTAGGATTTTTTTGGCTCATTTCAAGCGCGGATCTCTCCTCCTTCGACTCATTTCATTCGGGTTTTTCGGAGAGAAACGGTTCAGACGCTATATTCAAAATAGTGGAAGGGTATTTTTGATTTTTTAAAATTTCGAAGTATTTAAACCGCTGTATCTTATCTTCTATTAGGCGCATTTAGGATTTTTTTGGCTCATTTCCATCGCGAAACTCTCCTCTTTCGACTCGTTTCTTTCAGCTTTTTCGGAGAGAAACAATTCAGACGCTATCTTCAAAATAGTGGAAGGGTATTTTTGATTTTTTAAAATTTCGAAGTATTTAAACCGCTGTATCTTATCTTCTAGTAGGCGTATTTAGGATTTTTTTGGCTCATTTCAAGCGCGGAACTCTCCTCTTTCGATTGATTTCATTCGGGTTTTTCGGAGAGAAACGGTTCAGACGCTATATTCAAAATAGTGGAAGGGTATTTTTGATTTTTTAAAATTTCGAAGTATTTAAACCGCTGTATCTTATCTTCTAGTAGGCGTATTTAGGATTTTTTGGGCTCATTTCAAGCGCGAAACTCTCCTCTTTCGAATCATTTCATTCGGGTTTTTCGGAGAGAAACGGTTCAGACGCTATATTCAAAATAGTGGAAGGGTATTTTTGATTTTTTAAAATTTCGAAGTTTTTAAACCGCTGTATCTTATCTTCTAGTAGGCGTATTTAGGATTTTTTTGGCTCATTTCAAGCGCGAAACTCTCCTCTTTCGATTCATTTTATTCGGGTTTTTCGGAGATAAACGGTTCAGACGCTATATTCAAAAGAGTGGAAGGGTATTTTTGATTTTTTAAAATTTCGGAGTTTTTAAACCGCTGTATCTTATCTTCTAGTAGGCGTATTTAGGATTTTTTTGGCTCGTTTCAGGCGCGAAACTCTCCTCTTTCGAGTCGTTTCATTCGGGTTTTTCGGAGAGAAACGGTTCAGACGCTATATTCAAAAGATTGGAAGTGTATTTTTGATTTTTTAAAATTTCGGAATTTTTAAACCGCTGTATCTTATCTTCTAGTAGGCGTATTTAGGATTTTTTTGGCTCATTTCAAGCGCGAAACTCTCCTCTTTCGATTCATTTCATTCGGGTTTTTCGGAGAGAAACGGTTCAGACGCTATATTCAAAATAGTGGAAGGGTATTTTTGATTTTTTAAAATTTCGGAGTATTTAAACCGCTGTATCTTATCTTCTAGTAGGCGTATTTAGGATTTTTTGGGCTCATTTCAAGCGCGAAACTCTCCTCTTTCGAATCGTTTCATTCGGGTTTTTCGGAGAGAAACGGTTCAGACGCTATATTCAAAATAGTGGAAGGGTATTTTTGATTTTTTAAAATTTCGGAATTTTTAAACCGCTGTATCTTATCTTCTAGTAGGCGTATTTAGGATTTTTTGGGCTAATTTCAAGCGCGAAACTCTCCTCTTTCGACTCATTTCATTCGGGTTTTTCGGAGAGAAACGGTTAAGACGCTATATTCAAAATAGTGGAAGGGTATTTTTGATTTTTTAAAATTTCGAAGATTTAAACCGCTGTATCTTATCTTCTGGTAGGCGTATTTAGGATTTTTTTGGCTCCTTACAAGCGCGAAACTCTCCTCTTTCGAATCATTTCATTCCGGTTTTTCGGAGAGAAACGGTTCAGACGCTATATTCAAAATAGTGGAAGGGTATTTTTGATTTTTTAAAATTTCGTAGTTTTTAAACCGCTGTATCTTATCTTCTAGTAGGCGTATTTAGGATTTTTTTGGCTCATTACAAGCGCGAAACTCTCCTCTTTCGAATCATTTCATTCGGGTTTTTCGGAGAGAAACGGTTCAGACGCTATATTCAAAATAGTGGAAGGGTATTTTTGATTTTTTAAAATTTCGGAGTTTTTAAACCGCTGTATCTTATCTTCTAGTAGGCGTGTTTAGGATTTTTTTGGCTCATTTCAAGCGCGAAACTCTCCTCTTTCGACTCCTTTCATTCGGGTTTTTCGTAGAGAAACGGTTCAGACGCTATATTCAAAATAGTGGAAGGGTATTTTTGATTTTTTAAAATTTCGGAGTTTTTAAACCGCTGTATCTTATCTTCTAGTAGGCGTATTTAGGATTTTTTTGGCTCATTTCAAGCGCGAAACTCTCCTCTTTCGAATCGTTTCATTCGGGTTTTTCGGAGAGAAGCGGTTCAGACGCTATATTCAAAATAGTGGAAGGGTATTTTTGATTTTTTAAAATTTCGGAGTTTTTAAACCGCTGTATCTTATTTTCTAGTAGGCGTATTTAGGATTTTTTGGCTCATTTCAAGCGCGAAACTCTCCTCTTTCGATTGATTTCATTCGGGTTTTTCGTAGAGAAACGGTTCAGACGCTATATTCAAAATAGTGGAAGGCGTATTTTTGATTTTTTAAAATTTCGGAATATTTAAACCTCTGTATCTCATCTTCTAGTAGGCGTATTTAGGATTTTTTTGGCTCCTTACAAGCGCGAAACTCTCCTCTTTCGAATCATTTCATTCGGATTTTTCGGAGAGAAACGGTTCAGACGCTATATTCAAAATAGTGGAAGGGTATTTTTGATTTTCTAAAATTTCGGAGTTTTTAAACCGCTGTATCTTATCTTCTAGTAGGCGTATTTAGGATTTTTTTGACTCCTTACAAGCGCGAAACTCTCCTCTTTCGAATCATTTCATTCGGGTTTTTCGGAGAGAAACGGTTAAGACGCTATATTCAAATTACTGGAAGGGTATTTTTGATTTTTTAAAATTTCGAAGATTTAAACCGCTGTATCTTATCTTCTGGTAGGCGTATTTAGGATTTTTTTGGCTCCTTACAAGCGCGAAACTCTCCTCTTTCGAATCATTTCATTCCGGTTTTTCGGAGAGAAACGGTTCAGACGCTATATTCAAAAGAGTGGAAGGGTATTTTTGATTTTTTAAAATTTCGAAGTATTTAAACCGCTGTATCTTATCTTCTAGTAGGCGTATTTAGGATTTTTTTGGCTCCTTTCAAGCGCGAAACTCTCCTCTTTTGAATCGTTTCATTCTGTTTTTTCGGAGAGAAACGGTTAAGACGCTATATTCAAAATAGTGGAAGAGTATTTTTGATTTTTTAAAATTTCGAAGTTTTTAAACAGTTGTATCTTATCTTCTAGTAGGCGTATTTAGGATTTTTTTGTCTCCTTACAAGCGCGAAACTCTCCTCTTTCGAATACTTTCATTCGGGTTTTTCGGAGAGAAACGGTTCAGACGCTATATTCAAAATAGTTGGAGGGTATTTTTGATTTTTTAAAATTTCGGAATATTTAAACCGCTGTATCTTATCTTCTAGTAGGCGTATTTAGGATTTTTTGGGCTAATTTCAAGCGCGAAACACTCCACTTTCAAATCATTTCATTCGGGTTTTTCGGAGAGAAACGGTTATGACGCTGTATTCAAATTAGTGGAAGGGTATTTTTGATTTTTTAAAATTTCGAAGATTTAAACAGCTGTATCTTATCTTCTGGTAGGCGTATTTAGGATTTTTTTGGCTCCTTACAAGCGCGAAACTCTCCTCTTTCGAATCATTTCATTCCGGTTTTTCGGAGAGAAACGGTTCAGACGCTATATTCAAAAGATTGGTAGGGTATTTTTGATTTTTCAAAATTTCGAAGTATTTAAACCGCTGTATCTTATCTTCTAGTAGGCGTATTTAGGATTTTTTTGGCTCCCTTCAGGCGCGAAACTCTCCTCTTTTGAATCGTTTCATTCCGGTTTTTCGGAGAGAAACGGTTAAGACGCTATATTCAAAATAGTGGACGGGTATTTTTTATTTTTAAAATTTTGGAATTTTAACCTCTGTATCTTATCTTCTAGTAGGCGTATTTAGGTTTTTTTTGGCTCATTTCAAGCGCGAAACTCTCCTCTTTCGATTGATTTTATTGGGGTTTTTCAGAGAGAAACGGTTCAGACGCTATATTCAAAATAGTGGAAGGGTATTTTTGATTTTTTAAAATTTCGGAATTTTTAAACCGCTGTATCTTATCTTATTGTAGGCGTATTTAGGATTTTTTTGGCTCACTTCAAGCGCGAAACTCTCCTCTTTTGAATCGTTTCATTCCGGTTTTTTGGAGAGAAACGGTTCAGACGATATATTCAAAAGAGTGGAAGGGTATTTTTGATTTTTTAAAATCTCGGAATTTTTAAACCTCTGTATCTCATCTTCTAGTAGGCGAATTTAGGATTTTCTGGCTCCTTACAAGCGCGAAACTCTCCTCTTTCGAATCCTTTCATTCGGATTTTTCGGAGAGAAACGGTTCAGAAGCTATATTCAAAATAGTGGAAGGGTATTTTCGATTTTCTAAAATTTCGGAGTTTTTAAACTGCTGTATCTTATCTTCTAGTAGGCGTATTTAGGATTTTTTTGACTCCTTACAAGCGCGAAACACTCCTCTTTCGAATCATTTCATTCGGGTTTTTCGGAGAGAAACGGTTAAGACGCTATATTCAAATTACTGGAAGGGTATTTTTGATTTTTTAAAATTTCGAAGTATTTAAACCGCTTTATCTTATCTTCTAGTAGGCGTGTTTAGGATTTTTTTGGCTTATTTCAAGCGCGAAACTCTGCTCTTTCGATTGATTTCATTCGGGTTTTTCGGAGAGAAACGGTTCAGACGCTATATTCAAAATAGTGGAAGGATATTTTTGATTTTTTAAAACTTCGATGTATTTAAACCGCTGTATCTTATCTTCTAGTAGGCGTATTTAGGATTTTTTTGGCTCGTTTCAAGCGCGAACCTCTCCTCTTTCGATTGATTTCATTCGGGTTTTTCGGAGAGAAAGGGTTCAGACGCTATATTCAAAATAGTGGGAGGGTATTTTTGATTTTTCAAAATTTCGAAGTATTTAAACCGCTGTATCTTATCTTCTAGTAGGCGTATTTAGGATATTTTTGGCTCATTTCAAGCGCGAAGCTGTCCTCTTTCGACTGATTTCATTCGGGTTTTTCGGAGAGAAACGGTTCAGACGCTATATTCAAAATAGTGGAAGGGTATTTTTGTTTTTTTAAAATTTCGAAGGTTTTAAACCGCTGTATCTTATCTTCTAGTAGGCGTATTTAGGATTTTTTTGGCTCCTTACAAGCGCGAAACTCTCCTCTTTCAGCTGATTTCATTCGGGTTTTTCGGAGAGAAACGGTTCAGACGCTATATTCAAAATAGTGTAAGGGTATTTTAGATTTTTTAATATTTCGGAGTATTTAAACCGCTGTATCTTATCTTCTATTGGGCGTATTTAGGATTTTTTGGGCTCATTTCAAGCGCGAAACTCTCCTCTTTCGAATCATTTCATTCGGGTTTTTCGGAGAGGAACGGTTAAGACGCTAAATTCAAATTAGTGAAAGGGTATTTTTGATTTTTTAAAATTTCGAAGTTTTTAAACCGCTGTATCTTATCTTCTAGTAGGCGTATTTAGGATTTTTTTGGCTCCTTACAAGCGCGAAACTCTCCTCTTTCGAATCATTTCATTCGGCTTTTTCGGAGAGAAACGGTTCAGACGCTATATTCAAAATAGTGGAAGGGTATTTTTGATTTTTTAAAACTTCGAAGTTTTTAAATCGCTGTATCTTATCTTCTAGTAGGCGTATTTAGGATTTTTTTGGCTCCTTACAAGCGCGAAACTCTCCTCTTTCGAATCATTTCATTCGGGTTTTACGGAGAGAAACGGTTCAGACGCTATATTCAAAATAGTGGAAGGGTATTTTTGATTTTTTAATATTTCGAAGTATTTAAATCGCTGTATCTTCTCTTCTAGTAGGCGTATTTAGGATTTTTTTGGCTAATTTCAAGCGCGAAACTCTCCTCTTTTGAGTGATTTTATTCGTGTTTTTCGGAGAGAAACGGTTCAGACGCTATATTCAAATAAGTGGAAGGGTATTTTTGATTTTTTAAAATTTCGAAGATTTTAAACCGCTGTATCTTATCTTCTAGTAGGCGTATTTAAGATTTTTTTGGCTCATTTCAAGCGCGAATCTCTTCTCTTTCGACTGATTTCATTCGGGTTTTTCGGAGAGAAACGGTTCAGACGCTATATTCAAAATAGTGGATGGGTTTTTCTGATTTTTTAAAATTTCGAAGTTTTAAACCGCTGTATCTTATTTTCTAGTAGGCATATTTAGGATTTTTTGGCTCCTTACAATTGTGAAACTCTCCTCTTTCGAATTCTTTCATTCGGGTTTTTCGGAGAGAAACAGTTCAGACGTTATATTCAAAATAGTGGAAGGGTATTTTTGATTTTTTAAAATTTTGAAGTATTTAAAACGCTGCATCTTCTCTTCTAGTAGGCGTATTTAAGACTTTTATGGCTCATTTCAAGCGCGAATCTCTCCTCTTTCGACTGATTTCATTCGGGTTTTTCGAGGAGAAACGGTTCAGACGCTATATTCAGAAGAGTGGAAGGGTATTTTTGTTTTTTTAAAATTTCGAAGGTTTTAAACCGCTGTATCATATCGTTTAGTAGGCGTATTTAGGATTTTTTTGGCTCCCTACAAGAGCGAAACCCTCCTCTTTCGAATCATTTCATTCGGTTTTTCGGAGAGAAACGGTTCAGCCGCTATATTCAAAAGATTGGAAGGGTATTTTTGATTTTTCAAAATTTCGGAGTTTTTAAACCGCTGTATCTTATCTTCTAGTAGGCGTATTTGGGATTTTTTTTGGCTCATTTCAAGCGCGAAACTCTCCTCTTTCGTCGCATTTCATTCGGGTTTTTCGGAGAGAAACGGTTCAGACGCTATATTCAAAAGAGTGGAAGGGTATTTTTGATTTTTTAAAATTTCGAAGATTTTAAACCGCTGTATTTTATCTTCCAGTAGGCGTATTTAAGATTTTTTTGGCTAATTTCAAGCGCGAAACTCTCCTCTTTTGAGTGATTTTATTCGTGTTTTTCGGAGAGAAACGGTTCAGACGCTATATTCAAAATAGTGGAAGGGTATTTTTGATTTTTTAAAATTTCGGAATATTTAAACCGCTGTATCTTATCTTCTAGTAGGCGTATTTAGGATTTTTTTGGCTCTTTTCGAGCGCGAAACACACCACTTTCAAATCATTTCATTCGGGTTTTTCGGAGAGAAACGGTTAAGACGCTATATTCAAAATAGTGGACGGGTATTTTTTTTTTTTAAAATTTTGGAATTTTAACCTCTGTATCTTATCTTCTAGTAGGCGTATTTAGGTTTTTTTTGGCTCATTTCAAGCGCGAAACTCTCCTCTTTCGATTGATTTTATTGGGGTTTTTCAGAGAGAAACGGTTCAGACGCTATATTCAAAATAGTGGAAGGGTATTTTTGATTTCTTAAAATTTCGGAGTTTTTAAACCGCTGTATCTTATCTTCTTGTAGGCGTATTTAGGATTTTTTTGGCTCCCTTCAGGCGCGAAACTCTCCTCTTTTGAATCGTTTCATTCCGGTTTTTTGGAGAGAAACGGTTCAGACGATATATTCAAAAGAGTGGAAGGGTATTTTTGATTTTTTAAAATCTCGGAATTTTTAAACCTCTGTATCTCATCTTCTAGTAGGCGAATTTAGGATTTTCTGGCTCCTTACAAGCGCGAAACTCTCCTCTTTCGAATCCTTTCATTCGGATTTTTCGGAGAGAAACGGTTCAGACGCTATATTCAAAATAGTGGAAGGGTATTTTCGATTTTCTAAAATTTCGGAGTTTTTAAACTGCTGTATCTTATCTTCTAGTAGGCGTATTTAGGATTTTTTTGACTCCTTACAAGCGCGAAACACTCCTCTTTCGAATCATTTCATTCGGGTTTTTCGGAGAGAAACGGTTAAGACGCTATATTCAAATTACTGGAAGGGTATTTTTGATTTTTTAAAATTTCGAAGTATTTAAACCGCTTTATCTTATCTTCTAGTAGGCGTGTTTAGGATTTTTTTGGCTTATTTCAAGCGCGAAACTCTGCTCTTTCGATTGATTTCATTCGGGTTTTTCGGAGAGAAACGGTTCAGACGCTATATTCAAAATAGTGGAAGGGTATTTTTGATTTTTTAAAACTTCGATGTATTTAAACCGCTGTATCTTATCTTCTAGTAGGCGTATTTAGGATTTTTTTGGCTCGTTTCAAGCGCGAACCTCTCCTCTTTCGATTGATTTCATTCGGGTTTTTCGGAGAGAAACGGTTCAGACGCTATATTCAAAATAGTGGGAGGGTATTTTTGATTTTTTAAAATTTCGAAGTATTTAAACCGCTGTATCTTATCTTCTAGTAGGCGTATTTAGGATATTTTTGGCTCATTTCAAGCGCGAAGCTGTCCTCTTTCGACTGATTTCATTCGGGTTTTTCGGAGAGAAACGGTTCAGACGCTATATTCAAAATAGTGGAAGGGTATTTTTGTTTTTTTAAAATTTCGAAGGTTTTAAACCGCTGTATCTTATCTTCTAGTAGGCGTATTTAGGATTTTTTTGGCTCATTACAAGCGCGAAACTCTCCTCTTTCGACTGATTTCATTCGGGTTTTTCGGAGAGAAACGGTTCAGACGCTATATTCAATATAGTGTAAGGGTATTTTAGATTTTTTAATATTTCGGAGTATTTAAACCGCTGTATCTTATCTTCTAGTGGGCGTATTTAGGATTCTTTGGGCTCATTTCAAGCGCGAAACTCTCCTCTTTCGAATCATTTCATACGGGTTTTTCGGAGAGAAACGGTTCAGACGCTATATTCAAAATAGTGGAAGGGTATTTTTGATTTTTTAAAATTTCGAAGTTTTTAAATCGCTGTATCTTATCTTCTAGTAGGCGTATTTAGGATTTTTTGGCTCCTTACATGCGCGAAACTCTCCTCTTTCGAATCATATAATTCGGGTTTTTCGGAGAGAAACGGTTCAGACGCTATATTCAAAATAGTGGAAGGGTATTTTTGATTTTTTAAAATTTCGAAGTATTTAAACCGCTGTATCTTCTCTTCTAGTAGGCGTATTTAGGATTTTTTTGGCTAATTTCAAGCGCGAAACTCTCCTCTTTTGAGTGATTTCATTCGTGTTTTTCGGAGAGAAACGGTTCAGACGCTATATTCAAATAAGTGGAAGGGTATTTTTGATTTTTTAAAATTTCGAAGTTTTTAAACCGCTGTATCTTATCTTCTAGTAGGCGTATTTAGGATTTTTTTGGCTCATTTCAAGCGCGAAACTCTCCTCTTTCGACTGATTTCATTCGGGTTTTTCGGAGAGAAACGGTTCAGACGCTATATTCAAAATAGTGGATGGGTTTTTTTGATTTTTTAAAATTTCGAAGTTTTAAACCGCTGTATCTTATCTTCTAGTAGGCGTATTTAGGATTTTTTGGCTCCTTACAAGCGCGAAACTCTCCTCTTTCGAATCATTTCATTCGGGTTTTTCGGAGAGAAACGGTTCAGACGCTATATTCAAAATAGTGGAAGGGTATTTTTGATTTTTTAAAATTTCGAAGTATTTAAACCGCTGTATCTTATCTTCTAGTAGGCGTATTTAGGATTTTTTTGGCTCATTTCAAGCGCGAAACTCTCCTCTTTCGACTCATTTCATTCGGGTTTTTCGGAGAGAAACGGTTCAGACGCTATATTCAAAAGAGTGGAAGGGTATTTTTGATTTTTTAAAATTTCGAAGTTTTTAAACCGCTGTATCTTATCTTCTAGTAGGCGTATTTAGGATTTTTTTGGCTCCTTTCAAGCGCGAAACTCTCCTCTTTCGAATCATTTCATTCGGTTTTTCGGAGAGAAACGGTTCAGACGCTATATTCAAAAGAGTGGAAGGGTATTTTTGATTTTTTAAAATTTCGGAGTTTTTAAACCGCTGTATCTTATCTTCTAGTAGGCGTATTTAGGTTTTTTTTGGCTCATTTCAAGCGCGAAACTCTCCTCTTTCGTCGCATTTCATTCGGGTTTTTCGGAGAGAAACGGTTCAGACGCTATATTCAAAAGAGTGGAAGGGTATTTTTGATTTTTTAAAATTTCGAAGTTTTTAAACCGCTGTATCTTATCTTCTAGTAGGCGTATTTAGGATTTTTTTGGCTCATTTCAAGCGCGAAACTCTCCTCTTTCGAGTCATTTCATTCGGGTTTTCCTGAGAGAAATGGTTCAGACACTATATTCGAAATAGTGGAAGAGTATTTTTGATTTTATAAAATTTCGGAGTATTTAAACCGCTGTATCTTATCTTCTAGTAGGCGTATTTAGGATTTTTTTGGCTCATTTCAAGCGCGAAACTCTCCTCTTTCGACTCATTTCATTCGGGTTTTTCGGAGAGAAACGGTTCAGACGCTATATTCAAAATAGTGGAAGGGTATTTTTGATTTTTTAAAATTTCGAAGTTTTTAAACCGCTGTATCTTATCTTCTAGTAGGCGTATTTAGGATTTTTTTGGCTTCATTACAAGCGCGAAACTCTCCTCTTTCGACTCATTTCATTCGGGTTTTTCGGAGAGAAACGGTTCAGACGCTATATTCAAAATAGTGGAAGGGTATTTTTGATTTTTTAAAATTTCGAAGTTTTTAAACCGCTGTATCTTATCTTCTAGTAGGCGTATTTAGGATTTTTTTGGCTCATTTCAAGCGCGAAACTCTCCTCTTTCGACTCATTTCATTCGGGTTTTTCGGAGAGAAACGGTTCAGACGCTATATTCAAAAGAGTGGAAGGGTTTTTTTGATTTTTTAAAATTTCGAAGTTTTAAACCGCTGTATCTTATCTTCTAGTAGGCGTATTTAGGATTTTTTGGCTCCTTACAAGCGCGAAACTCTCCTCTTTCGACTCATTTCATTCGGGTTTTTCGGAGAGAAACGGTTCAGACGCTATATTCAAAATAGTGGAAGGGTATTTTTGATTTTTTAAAATTTCGAAGTATTTAAACCGCTGTATCTTATCTTCTAGTAGGCGTATTTAGGATTTTTTTGGCTCATTTCAAGCGCGAAACTCTCCTCTTTCGACTCATTTCATTCGGGTTTTTCGGAGAGAAACGGTTCAGACGCTATATTCAAAATAGTGGAAGGGTATTTTTGATTTTTTAAAATTTCGAAGTTTTTAAACCGCTGTATCTTATCTTCTAGTAGGCGTATTTAGGATTTTTTTGGCTCATTACAAGCGCGAAACTCTCCTCTTTCGAATCATTTCATTCGGGTTTTTCGGAGAGAAACGGTTCAGACGCTATATTCAAAATAGTGGAAGGGTTTTTTTGATTTTTTAAAATTTCGAAGTGTTTAAACCGCTGTATCTTATCTTCTAGTAGGCGTATTTAGGATTTTTTTGGCTCCTTACAAGCGCGAAACTCTCCTCTTTCGACTCATTTCATTCGGGTTTTTCGGAGAGAAACGGTTCAGACGCTATATTCAAATAAGTGGAAGGGTATTTTTGATTTTTTAAAATTTCGAAGTTTTTAAACCGCTGTATCTTATCTTCTAGTAGGCGTATTTAGGGTTTTTTGGCTCATTACAAGCGCGTAACACTCCTCTTTCGAATCATTTCATTCGGGTTTTTCGGAGAGAAACGTTTAAGACGCTATATTCAAATTAGTGGAAGGGTATTTTTGATTTTTTAAAATTTCGAAGTATTTAAACCGCTGTATCTTATCTTCTAGTAGGCGTATTTAGGATTTTTTTGGCTCCTTTCAAGCGCGAAACTCTCGTCTTTCGACTTATTTTATTCGGGTTTTTCGGAGAGTAACGGTTCAGACGCTATATTCAAAATAGTGGAAGGGTATTTTTGATTTTTTAAAATTTCGAAGTTTTTAAACCGCTGTATCTTATCTTCTAGTAGGCGTGTTTAGGATTTTTTTGGCTCATTTCAAGCGCGAAGCTCTCCTCTTTCGACTCATTTCATTCGGGTTTTTCGGAGAGAAACGGTTCAGACGCTATATTCAAATTAGTGGAAGGGTATTTTTGATTTTTTAAAATTTCGAAGTTTTTAAACCGCTGTATCTTATCTTCTAGTAGGCGTATTTAGGATTTTTTTGGCTCATTTCAAGCGCGAAGCTCTCCTCTTTCGAATCATTTCATTCGGGTTTTTCGGAGAGAAACGGTTCAGACGCTATATTCAAAATAGTGGAAGGGTATTTTTGATTTTTTAAAATTTCGAAGTTTTTAAACCACTGTATCTTATCTTCTAGTAGGCGTATTTAGGATTTTTTTGGCTCCTTACAAGCGCGAAACTCTCCTCTTTCGGCTGATTTCATTCGGGTTTTTCGGAGAGAAACGGTTCAGACGCTATATTCAAAATAGTGGAAGGGTATTTTAGATTTTTTAAAATTTCGGAGTTTTTAAACCGCTGTATCTTATCTTCTAGTAGGCGTATTTAGGATTTTTTGGGCTCATTTCAAGCGCGAAGCTCTCCTCTTTCGACTCATTTCATTCGGGTTTTTCGGAGAGAAACGGTTCAGACGCTATATTCAAATTAGTGGAAGGGTATTTTTGATTTTTTAAAATTTCGAAGTTTTTAAACCGCTGTATCTTATCTTCTAGTAGGCGTATTTAGGATTTTTTTGGCTCCTTACAAGCGCGAAACTCTCCTCTTTCGACTCATTTCATTCGGGTTTTTCGGAGAGAAACGGTTCAGACGCTATATTCAAAATAGTGGAAGGGTATTTTTGATTTTTTAAAATTTCGAAGTTTTTAAACCGCTGTATCTTATCTTCTAGTAGGCGTATTTAGGATTTTTTTGGCTCCTTACAAGCGCGAAACTCTCCTCTTTCGACTCATTTCATTCGGGTTTTTCGGAGAGAAACGGTTCAGACGCTATATTCAAAATAGTGGAAGGGTATTTTTGATTTTTTAAAATTTCGAAGTATTTAAACCGCTGTATCTTATCTTCTAGTAGGCGTATTTAGGATTTTTTTGGCTCATTTCAAGCGCGAAGCTCTCCTCTTTCGAGTCATTTCATTCGGGTTTTTCGGAGAGAAACGGTTCAGACGCTATATTCAAAATAGTGGAAGGGTATTTTTGATTTTTTAAAATTTCGAAGTTTTTAAACCGCTGTATCTTATCTTCTAGTAGGCGTATTTAGGATTTTTTTGGCTCATTTCAAGCGCGAAACTCTCCTCTTTCGACTCATTTCATTCGGGTTTTTCGGAGAGAAACGGTTCAGACGCTATATTCAAAATAGTGGAAGGGTATTTTTGATTTTTTAAAATTTCGAAGTTTTAAACCGCTGTATCTTATCTTCTAGTAGGCGTATTTAGGATTTTTTGGCTCCTTTCAAGCGCGAAACTCTCCTCTTTCGACTTCATTTCATTCGGGTTTTTCGGAGAGAAACGGTTCAGACGCTATATTCAAAGTAGTGGAAGGGTATTTTTGATTTTTTAAAATTTCGAAGTTTTTAAACCGCTGTATCTTATCTTCTAGTAGGCGTATTTAGGATTTTTTTGGCTCATTTCAAGCGCGAAGCTCTCCTCTTTCGACTCATTTCATTCGGGTTTTTCGGAGGAGAAACGGTTCAGACGCTATATTCAAAAGAGTGGAAGGGTATTTTTGATTTTTTAAAATTTCGAAGTTTTTAAACCGCTGTATCTTATCTTCTAGTAGGCGTATTTAGGATTTTTTTGGCTCACTTACAAGCGCGAAACTCTCCTCTTTCGACTAATTTCATTCGGGTTTTTCGGAGAGAAACGGTTCAGACGCTATATTCAAAAGAGTGGAAGGGTATTTTTGATTTTTTAAAATTTCGAAGTTTTTAAATCGCTGTATCTTATCTTCTAGTAGGCGTATTTAGGTTTTTTTTGGCTCACTTCAAGCGCGAAACTCTCCTCTTTCGACTCATTTCATTCGTGCTTTTCGGAGAGAAACGGTTCAGACGCTATATTCAAAATAGTGGAAGGGTATTTTTGATTTTTTAAAATTTCGGAGTATTTAAACCGCTGTATCTTATCTTCTAGTAGGCGTATTTAGGATTTTTTTGGCTCATTTCAAGCGCGAAGCACTCCTCTTTCAAATCATTTCATTCGGGTTTTTCGGAGAGAAACGGTTCAGACGCTATATTCAAAATAGTGAAAAGGTATTTTTGATTTTTTAAAACTTCGGAGTTTTTAAACCGCTGTATCTTATCTTCTAGTAGGCGTATTTAGGATTTTTTTGGCTCCTTTCAAGCGCGGAACTCTCCTCTTTCGACTCATTTCATTTGAGTTTTTCGGAGAGAAACGGTTCAGACGCTATATTCAAAAGAGTGGAAGTGTATTTTTGATTTTTTAATATTTCGGAGTATTTAAACCGCTGTATCTTATCTTCTAGTAGGCGAGTTTAGGATTTTTTTGGCTCCCTACAAGCGCAAAACTCTCCTCTTTCGAAACATTTCATTCGGGTTTTTCGAAGAGAAACGTTTCAGACACTATCGCCAAACTAGAGGGGGGTATTTTTTATTTTTTAAAATTTCGGAGTATTTAAACCGCTGTATCTTATCTTCTAGTAGGCGTATTCAGGATTTTTTTGGCTCATTTCAAGCGCGAAGCTCTCCTCTTTCGAGTCATTTCACTCGTGTTTTTGTTAGAGAAACGGCTCAGACGCTATAATCAAAATAGTGGAAGGGTACTTTTGATTTTTTAAAATTTCGGAGTCTTTAAACCGCTGTATCTTATCTTCTAGTACGTGTATTTTGAATTTTTTTGGCTCATTTCAAGCGCGAATCACCCCTCTTTCGAGTCATTTCATTCGGGATTTTCGGAGGGAAACGTTTCAGACGCTATATTCAAAATAGTGGAAGAATATATTTGATATTTTAAAATTTCGAAGTATTTAAACCGCTGTATCTTATCTACTTGTAGACGTATTTAGGATATTTTCGGCACATTTCCAGCGCGAAACTCTCCTCTTTCGATTCATTTCATTCCGATTTTTCGAAGAGAAACAGCTCAGACGCTATATTCAAAATAATGGAAGGAAATTTTTAATTTTTTTAAAATTTGGGGTATTTAAACCGCTGTATCTTTTCTTCTCGTAGTCGTATTTAGGATTTTTTCGTCTTATTTCAAGCGCGAAATTCTCCTCTTTCAACACATTTCGTTCTGGTTTTTGGTAGAGAAACGGTTCAGACGCTATATTCAAAATAGTGGAAGGGTATTTTTGATTTTTTAAAATTTCGGAGTTTTTAAACCGCTGTATCTTATCTTCTAGTAGGCGTATTTAGGATTTTTTTGGCTCCTTTCAAGCGCGAATCTCTCCTCTTTCGACTCATTTCATTCGGGTTTTTCGGAGAGAAACGGTTCAGACGCTATATTCAAAATAGTGGAAGGGTATTTTTGATTTTTTAAAATTTCGGAGTCTTTAAACCGCTGTATCTTATCTTTTAGTAGGCGTATTTAGGATTTTCTTTGTTCCCTACAAGCGCGAATCTCTCCTCTTTCGAATCATTTCATTCGGGTTTTTCGTAGAGAAACGGTTCAGACGCCATATTCAAAAGAGTGGAAGGGTATTTTTGATGTTTTAAAATTTCGTAATTTTTAAACCGCTGTATCTTATCTTCTAGTAGGCGTATTTAGGATTTTTTCAGCTCCTTACATGCGCAAAACTCTCCTCTTTCGAATCATTTTATTCGGGTATTTCGGAGAGAAACGGTTCAGAAGCTATATTCAAAGGATTGGAAGTGTATTTTTGATTTTTCAAAATTTCGAAGTATTTAAACCGCTGTATCTTATCTTCTAGTAGGCGTATTTAGGATTTTTTCAGCTCCTTACATGCGCAAAACTCTCCTCTTTCGAATCATTTTATTCGGGTATTTCGGAGAGAAACGGTTCAGAAGCTATATTCAAAGGATTGGAAGTGTATTTTTGATTTTTAAAATTTCGAAGTATTTAAACCGCTGTATCTTATCTTCTAGTAGGCGTATTTAGGATTTTTTCAGCTCCTTTCAAGCTTGAAACTCTCCTCTTTCGAGTCATTTCATTCGGGTTTTTCGGAGAGAAACGGTTCAGACGCTATATTCAAAATGAGGAAGGTTAATTTTGATTTTTTAAAATTTCGGAGACTTTAAACCGCTGTATCTTATCTTCTCGTAGGCGTATTTAGGATTTTTTGGCTCCTTACATGCGCGAATCTCTCCTCTTTCGAATCATATAATTCGGGTTTTTCGGAGAGAAACGGTTCAGACGCTATATTCAAAATAGTGGTAGGGTATTTTTGATTTTTTAAAATTTCGATGTCTTTAAACCGCTGTATCTTATCTTCTAGTAGGCGTATTTAGGATTTTTTTGGCTCCTTGCATGCGCGAATCTCTCCTCTTTCGAATCATTTCATTCGGGTTTTTCGGAGAGAAACGGTTCAGACGCTATATTCAAAATATTGGTATTGTATTTTTGATTTTTCAAAATTTCGAAGTATTTAAACCGCTGTATCTTATCTTCTAGTAGGCGTATTTAGGATTTTTTGGCTCCTTACATGCGCGAATCTCTCCTCTTTCGACTCATTTCATTCGGGTTCTTCGGAGAGAAACGGTTCAGACGCTATATTCAAAATAGTGGTAGGGTATTTTTGATTTTTTAAAATTTCGGAGTTTTTAAACCGCTGTATCTTATCTTCTAGTAGGCGTATTTAGGATTTTTTTGGCTCATTACAAGCGCGAATCTCTCCTCTTTCGACTCATTTCATTCGGGTTTTTCGGAGAGAAACGGTTCAGAAGCTATATTCAAAGTAGTGGAAGGGTATTTTTGATTTTTTAAAATTTCGGTGTATTTAAACCGCTGTATCTTATCTTCTAGTAGGCGTATTTAGGATTTTTTTGGCTCATTTCAAGCGCGAATCTCTCCTCTTTCGACTCATTTCATTCTGGTTTTTCGGAGAGAAACGTTTCAGACGCTATATTCAAAATAGTGGTAGGGTATTTTTGATTTTTTAAAATTTCGAAGTATTTAAACCGCTGTATCTTATCTTCTAGTAGGCGTATTTAGGATTTTTTTGGCTCATTTCAAGCGCGAAACTCTCCTCTTTCGACTCATTTCATTCGGGTTTTTCGTAGAGAAACGGTTCAGACGCTATATTCAAAAGAGTGGAAGGGTATTTTTGATTTTTTAAAATTTCGTAGTTTTTAAACCGCTGTATCTTATCTTCTAGTAGGCGTATTTAGGATTTTTTTGGCTCATTACAAGCGCGAAACTCTCCTCTTTCGAGTCATTTTATTCGGGTTTTTCGGAGAGAAACGGTTCAGAAGCTATATTCAAAAGATTGGTAGTGTATTTTTGATTTTTTAAAATTTCGAAGTATTTAAACCGCTGTATCTTATCTTCTAGTAGGCGTATTTAGGATTTTTTTGGCTCCTTTCAAGCGCGAAACTCTCCTCTTTCGACTCATTTTATTCGGGTTTTTCGGAGAGAAACGGTTCAGACGCTATATTCAAAGGAGTGGAAGTGTATTTTTGATTTTTAAAATTTCGAAGTATTTAAACCGCTGTATCTTATCTTCTAGTAGGCGTATTTAGGATTTTTTTAGCTCCTTTCAAGCGCGAAACTCTCCTCTTTCGAGTCATTTCATTCGGGTTTTTCGGAGAGAAACGGTTCAGACGCTATATTCAAAATAGTGGAAGGTGTATTTTTGATTTTTTAAAATTTCGGAGTCTTTAAACCGCTGTATCTTATCTTCTAGTAGGCGTATTTAGGATTTTTTGGCTCCTTACAAGCGCGAATCTCTCCTCTTTCGAGTCATATAATTCGGGTTTTTCGGAGAGAAACGGTTCAGACGCTATATTCAAAAGAGTGGTAGGGTATTTTTGATTTTTTAAAATTTCGAAGTATTTAAACCGCTGTATCTTATCTTCTAGTAGGCGTATTTAGGATTTTTTTGGCTCCTTACAAGCGCGAATCTCTCCTCTTTCGACTCATTTCATTCGGGTTTTTCGGAGAGAAACGGTTCAGACGCTATATTCAAAAGAGTGGTAGGGTATTTTTGATTTTTTAAAATTTCGGAGTATTTAAACCGCTGTATCTTATCTTCTAGTAGGCGTATTTAGGATTTTTTTGGCTCCTTACAAGCGCGAATCTCTCCTCTTTCGACTCATTTCATTCGGGTTTTTCGGAGAGAAACGGTTCAGAAGCTATATTCAAATTAGTGGAAGGGTATTTTTGATTTTTTAAAATTTCGGAGTTTTTAAACCGCTGTATCTTATCTTCTAGTAGGCGTATTTAGGATTTTTTTGGCTCATTTCAAGCGCGAATCTCTCCTCTTTCGACTCGTTTCATTCGGGTTTTTCAGAGAGAAACGTTTCAGACGCTATATTCAAAATAGTGGAAGGGTATTTTTGATTTTTTAAAACTTCGAAGTCTTTAAACCGCTGTATCTTATCTTCTAGTAGGCGTATTTAGGATTTTTTTGGCTCATTTCAAGCGCGAAACTCTCCTCTTTCGACTCATTTCATTCTGGTTTTTCGGAGAGAAACGGTTCAGACGCTATATTCAAAATAGTGAAAGGGTATTTTTATTTTTTAAAATTTCCAAGTATTTAAACCGCTGTATCATATCTTCTAGTAGGCGTGTTTAGGATTTTTTTGGCTCATTTCAAGCGCGGATCTCTCCTCCTTCGACTCATTCCATTCGGGTTTTTCGGATAGAAACGGTTCAGACGCTATATTCAAAATAGTGGAAGGGTATTTTTGATTTTTTAAAATTTCGGTGTTTTTAACCGCTGTATCTTATCTTCTAGTAGGCGTATTTAGGATTTTTTGGGCTCATTTCCAGCGCGAAACTCTCCTCTTTCGACTCGTTTCTTTCAGCTTTTTCGGAGAGGAACGGTTCAGACGCTATCTTCAAAATAGTGGAAGGGTATTTTTGATTTTTTAAAATTTCGAAATATTTAAAACACTGTATCTATTCTTCTAGTAGGCGTATTTAGGATTTTTTTGGCTCATTTCAAGCGCGGAACACTCCTCTTTCGACTCATTTCATTCTGGTTTTTCGGAGAGAAACGGTTCAGACGCTATATTCAAAAGAGTGGAAGGGTATTTTTGATTTTTTAAAATTTCGAAGTTTTAAACCGCTGTATCTTATCTTCTAGTAGGCGTATTAGGATTTTTTTAGCTCCTTACAAGCGCGAAACTCTCCTCTTTTGACCCATTTTATTCGGGTTTTTCGGAGAGAAACGGTTCAGACGCTATATTCAAAATAGTGGAAGGGTATTTTTGATTTTTTAAAATTTCGAAGTATTTAAACCGCTGTATCTTATCTTCTAGTAGGCGTATTTAGGATTTTTTTGGCTCATTACAAGCGCGGAACTCTCCTCTTTCGACTCGTTTCATTCGGGTTTTTCGGAGAGAAACGGTTCAGACGCTATATTCAAAATAGTGGAAGGGTATTTTTGATTTTTTAAAATTTCGATGTCTTTAAACCGCTGTATCTTATCTTCTAGTAGGCGTATTTAGGATTTTTTTGGCTCCTTTCAAGCGCGGAACTCTCCTCTTTCGACTCCTTTCATTCGGGTTTTTCGGAGAGAAACGGTTCAGACGCTATATTCTAAAGATTGGTAGGGTACTTTTGATTTTTCAAAATTTCGAAGTATTTAAACCGCTGTATCTTATCTTCTTGTAGGCGTATTTAGGATTTTTTTGGCTCCTTACAAGGGCGAATCTCTCCTCTTTCGAATCATTTCATTCGGGTTTTCCGGAGAGAAACGGTTCAGACGCTATATTCAAAATAGTGGAAGGCTATTTTTGATTTTTTAAAATTTCGGAATTTTTAAACCTCTGTATCTTGTCTTCTTGTAGGCGTATTTAGGATTTTTTTGGCTAATTTCAAGAGCGGAACTCTCCTGTTTCGACTCGTTTCATTCCGCTTTTTTCGGAGAGAAACGGTTCAGACGCAATATTCAAAATACTGGAAGGGTATTTTTGATTTTTTAAAATTTCGACGTATTTAAACCGCTGTATCTTATCTTCTAGTAGGCGTATTTAGAATTTTTTTGGCTCTTTTCATGCGCGAATCTCTCCTCGTTCGAATCATTTCATTCGGGTTTTTCGGAGAGAAACGGTTCAGACGCTATATTCAAAAGATTGGTAGGGTATTTTTGATTTTTCAAAATTTCGAAGTATTTAAACCGCTGTATCTTTCTTCTAGTAGGTGTATTTAGGTTTTTTTGGTACATTTCAGGCGCGGAACTCTCCTCTTACGACTCATTTCATTCGGGTTTTTCGGAGAGAAACGTATCAGACGCAATATTCAAAAGAGTGGAAGGGTATTTTTGATTTTTTAAAATTTCGATGTCTTTAAACCGCTGTATCTTATCTTCTAGTAGGCGTATTATGATTTTTTTAGCTCCTTTCATTCGGGTTTTTCGGTTAGAAACAGTTCAGACGCTATATTCATAAGATTGGAGGGTATTTTTGATTTTTTAAAATTTCGATGTCTTTAAACCGCCTTATCTTATCTTCTAGTAGGCGTATTTAGGATTTTTTTGGCTCCTTACATGCGCGAATCTCTCCTCTTTCGAATCATTTCTTTCGGGTTTTTCGGAGAGAAACGGTTCAGACTCTATATTCAAAAGATTGGTAGGGTATTTTTGATTTTTCAAAATTTCGAAGTATTTAAATCGCTGTATCTTATCTTCCAGTAGGCGCATTTATGATTTTTTTGGCTCATTTCAAGCGCGAAACTCTCCTCTTTCGACTCATTTCATTCGGGTTTTTCGGAGAGAAACGGTTCAGATGCTATCTTCAAAATAGTGGAAGGGTATTTTTGATTTCTTAAAATTTCGGTATTTTTAAACCGCTGTATCTTATCTTCTATTAGGCGCATTTAGGATTCTTTTGGCTCATTTCAAGCGCGGAACTCTCCTCTTTCAACTCATTTCATTCGGGTTTTTCTGAGAGAAACGGTTCAGACGCTATTTTCAAAATACTGGAAGGGTATTTTTGATTTTTTAAAATTTCGATGTCTTTAAACCGCTGTATCTTATCTTCTAGTAGGCGTATTTAGGATTTTTTTGGCTCCTTACATGCGCGAATCTCTCCTCTTTCTAACCATTTCATTCGGGTTTTTCGGAGAGAAACGTTTCAGACGCTATCTTCAAAATAGTGGAAGGGTATTTTTGATTTTTTAAAATTTCGGAATTTTTAAACCGCTGTATCTTATCTTCTAGTAGGCGTATTTAGGATTTTTTTGGCTCATTTCAAGCGCGAAACTCTCCTCTTTCGACTCGTTTCATTCGGGTTTTTCGGAGAGAAACGGTTCAGACGCTATATTCAAAAGAGTGGAAGGGTATTTTTGATTTTTTAAAATTTCGGAATTTTTAAACCGCTGTATCTTATCTTCTAGTAGGCGTATTTAGGATTTTTTTGGCTCATTTCAAGCGCGAAACTCTCCTCTTTCGACTCATTTCATTCGGGTTTTTCGGAGAGAAACGGTTCAGACGCTATATTCAAAATAGTGGAAGGGTATTTTTGATTTTTTAAAATTTCGATGTCTTTAAACCGCTGTATCTTATCTTCTAGTAGGCGTATTTAGGATTTTTTTGGCTCATTTCAAGCGCGAAACTCTCCTCTTTCGACATCATTTCATTCGGGTTTTTCGGAGAGAAACGGTTCAGACGCTATATTCAAAAGATTGGAGGGTATTTTTGATTTTTTAAAATTTCGATGTCTTTAAACCGCTGTATCTTATCTTCTAGTAGGCGTATTTAGGATTTTTTTGGCTCGTTTCAAGCGCGAAACTCTCCTCTTTCGACTCGTTTCATTCCGGTTTTTCGGAGAGAAACGGTTCAGACGCTATATTCAAAATAGTGGAAGGGTATTTTTGATTTTTTAAAATTTCGGAATTTTTAAACCGCTGTATCTTGTCTTCTAGTAGGCGTATTTAGGATTTTTTTGGCTCATTTCAAGCGCGAAACTCTCCTCTTTCGACTCATTTCATTCGGGTTTTTCGGAGAGAAACGGTTCAGACGCTATATTCAAAATAGTGGAAGGGTATTTTTGATTTTTTAAAATTTCGGAATATTTAAACCTCTGTATCTTACCTTCTAGTAGGCGTATTTAGGATTTTTTAGGCTCATTTCAAGCGCGAAACTCTCCTCTTTCGAATCATTTCATTCGGATTTTTCGGAGAGAAACGGTTCAGACGCTATATTCAAAAGATTGGTAGGGTATTTTTGATTTTTCAAAATTTCGGAGTATTTAAACCGCTGTATCTTATCTTCTAGTAGGCGTATTTAGGATTTTTTTGGCTCGTTTCAAGCGCGAAACTCTCCTCTTTCGACTCGTTTCATTCGGGTTTTTCGGAGAGAAACGGTTCAGACGCTATATTCAAAATAGTGGAAGGGTATTTTTGATTTTTTAAAATTTCGGAATTTTTAAACCGCTGTATCTTATCTTCTAGTAGGCGTATTTAGGATTTTTTTGGCTCATTTCAAGCGCGAAACTCTCCTCTTTCGACTCATTTCATTCGGGTTTTTCGGAGAGAAACGGTTCAGACGCTATATTCAAAAGAGTGGAAGGGTATTTTTGATTTTTTAAAATTTCGGAGTTTTTAAACCGCTGTATCTTATCTTCTAGTAGGCGTATTTAGGATTTTTTTGGCTCATTTCAAGCGCGAAACTCTCCTCTTTCGACTCATTTCATTCGGGTTTTTCGGAGAGAAACGGTTCAGACGCTATATTCAAAAGAGTGGTAGGGTATTTTTGATTTTTTAAAATTTCGGAGTATTTAAACCGCTGTATCTTATCTTCTAGTAGGCGTATTTAGGATTTTTTTGGCTTCTTTCAAGCGCGAAACTCTCCTCTTTCGACTCATTTCATTCGGGTTTTTCGGAGAGAAACGGTTCAGACGCTATATTCAAAAGAGTGGAAGGGTATTTTTGATTTTTTAAAATTTCGGAGTTTTTAAACCGCTGTATCTTATCTTCTAGTAGGCGTATTTAGGATTTTTTTGGCTCACTTCAAGCGCGAAACTCTCCTCTTTCGACTCATTTCATTCGGGTTTTTCGGAGAGAAACGGTTCAGACGCTATCTTCAAAATAGTGGAAGGGTATTTTTGATTTTTTAAAATTTCGGAGTTTTTAAACCGCTGTATCTTATCTTCTAGTAGGCGTATTTAGGATTTTTTTGGCTCATTTCAAGCGCGGGACTCTCCTCTTTCGACTCATTTCATTCGGGTTTTTCGGAGAGAAACGGTTCAGACGCTATATTCAAAATAGTGGAAGGGTATTTTTGATTTTTTAAAATTTCGGAATTTTTAAACCGCTGTATCTTATCTTCTAGTAGGCGTATTTAGGATTTTTTTGGCTCATTTCAAGCGCGAATCTCTCCTCTTTCGAATCATTTCATTCGGGTTTTTCGGAGAGAAACGGTTCAGACGCTATATTCAAAAGAGTGGAAGGGTATTTTTGATTTTTTAAAATTTCGGAGTATTTAAACCGCTGTATCTTATCTTCTAGTAGGCGTATTTAGGATTTTTTTGGCTCATTTCAAGCGCGAAACTCTCCTCTTTCGACTCATTTCATTCGGGTTTTTCGGAGAGAAACGGTTCATACGCTATATTCAAAAGAGTGGAGTATTTTTGATTTTTTAAAATTTCGAAGTTTTAAACCGCTGTATCTTATCTTCTAGTAGGCGTATTTAGGATTTTTTTGGCTCATTTCAAGCGCGAAACTCTCCTCTTTCGACTCATTTCATTCGGGTTTTTCGGAGAGAAACGGTTCAGACGCTATATTCAAAATAGTGGAAGGGTATTTTTGATTTTTTAAAATTTCGAAGATATTTAAACCGCTGTATCTTATCTTCTAGTAGGCGTATTTAGGTTTTTTTTGGCTCATTTCAAGCGCGAAACTCTCCTCTTTCGACTCATTTCATTCGGGTTTTTCGGAGAGAAACGGTTCAGACGCTATCTTTAAAATAGTGGAAGGGTATTTTTGATTTTTTAAAATTTCGGTATTTTTAAACCGCTGTATCTTATCTTCTAGTAGGCGTATTTAGGATTTTTTTGGCTCATTTCAAGCGCGAAACTCTCCTCTTTCGACTCGTTTCATTCGGGTTTTTCGGAGAGAAACGGTTCAGACGCTATATTCAAAAGAGTGGAAGGGTATTTTTGATTTTTTAAAATTTCGGAGTTTTTAAACCGCTGTATCTTATCTTCTAGTAGGCGTATTTAGGATTTTTTTGGCTCATTTCAAGCGCGAAACTCTCCTCTTTCGACTCATTTCATTCGGGTTTTTCGGAGAGAAACGGTTCAGACGCTATATTCAAAATAGTGGAAGGGTATTTTTGATTTTTTAAAATTTCGGAATATTTAAACCGCTGTATCTTATCTTCTAGTAGGCGTATTTAGGATTTTTTGGGCTCATTTCAAGCGCGAAACTCTCCTCTTTCGACTCATTTCATTCGGGTTTTTCGGAGAGAAACGGTTCAGACGCTATATTCAAAATAGTGGAAGGGTATTTTTGATTTTTTAAAATTTCGGAGTATTTAAACCGCTGTATCTTATCTTCTAGTAGGCGTATTTAGGATTTTTTTGGCTCGTTTCAAGCGCGAAACTCTCCTCTTTCGACTCATTTCATTCGGGTTTTTCGGAGAGAAACGGTTCAGACGCTATATTCAAAATAGTGGAAGGGTATTTTTGATTTTTTAAAATTTCGAAGTTTTAAACCGCTGTATCTTATCTTCTAGTAGGCGTATTTAGGATTTTTTTGGCTCATTTCAAGCGCGAAACTCTCCTCTTTCGAATCATTTCATTCGGGTTTTTCGGAGAGAAACGGTTCAGACGCTATATTCAAAATAGTGGAAGGGTATTTTTGATTTTTTAAAATTTCGAAGTTTTTAAACCGCTGTATCTTATCTTCTAGTAGGCGTATTTAGGTTTTTTTTGGCTCATTTCAAGCGCGAAACTCTCCTCTTTCGACTCATTTCATTCGGGTTTTTCGGAGAGAAACGGTTCAGACGCTATATTCAAAATAGTGGAAGGGTATTTTTGATTTTTTAAAATTTCGGAATTTTTAAACCGCTGTATCTTATCTTCTAGTAGGCGTATTTAGGATTTTTTTGGCTCATTTCAAGCGCGAAACTCTCCTCTTTCGACTCGTTTCATTCCGGTTTTTCGGAGAGAAACGGTTCAGACGCTATATTCAAAAGAGTGGAAGGGTATTTTTGATTTTTTAAAATTTCGGAATTTTTAAACCGCTGTATCTTATCTTCTAGTAGGCGTATTTAGGATTTTTTGGCTCATTTCAAGCGCGAAACTCTCCTCTTTCGATTCATTTCATTCGGGTTTTTCGGAGAGAAACGGTTCAGACGCTATATTCAAAATAGTGGAAGGGTATTTTTGATTTTTTAAAATTTCGGAATATTTAAACCGCTGTATCTTATCTTCTAGTAGGCGTATTTAGGATTTTTTGGGCTCATTTCAAGCGCGAAACTCTCCTCTTTCAACTCATTTCATTCGGGTTTTTCGGAGAGAAACGGTTCAGACGCTATATTCAAAATAGTGGGAGGGTATTTTTGATTTTTTAAAATTTCGGAATATTTAAACCGCTGTATCTTATCTTCTAGTAGGCGTATTTAGGATTTTTTGGGCTAATTTCAAGCGCGAAACTCTCCTCTTTTGAATCGTTTCATTCCGGTTTTTCGGAGAGAAACGGTTCAGACGCTATATTCAAAATAGTGGAAGGGTATTTTTGATTTTTTAAAATTTCGGAATTTTTAAACCGCTGTATCTTATTTTCTAGTAGGCGTATTTAGGATTTTTTGGCTCATTTCAAGCGCGAAACTCTCCTCTTTCGATTCATTTCATTCGGGTTTTTCGGAGAGAAACGGTTCAGACGCTATATTCAAAATAGTGGAAGGCGATTTTTGATTTTTTAAAATTTCGGAATATTTAAACCTCTGTATCTCATCTTCTAGTAGGCGAATTTAGGATTTTCTTGGCTCCTTACAAGCGCGAAACTCTCCTCTTTCGAATCCTTTCATTCGGGTTTTTCGGAGAGAAACGGTTCAGACGCTATATTCAAAATAGTGGAAGGGTATTTTCGATTTTCTAAAATTTCGGAGTTTTTAAACCGCTGTATCTTATTTTCTAGTAGGCGTATTTAGGATTTTTTTGACTCCTTACAAGCGCGAAACACTCCTCTTTCGAATCATTTCATTCGGGTTTTTCGGAGAGAAACGGTTAAGACGCTATATTCAAATTACTGGAAGGGTATTTTTGATTTTTTAAAATTTCGAAGTATTTAAACCGCTTTATCTTATCTTCTGGTAGGAGTGTTTAGGATTTTTTTGGCTTATTTCAAGCGCGAAACTCTGCTCTTTCGACTGATTTCATTCGGGTTTTTCGGAGAGAAACGGTTCAGACGCTATATTCAAAATAGTGGAAGGGTATTTTTGATTTTTTAAAACTTCGATGTCTTTAAACCGCTGTATCTTATCTTCTAGTAGGAGTATTTAGGATTTTTTTGGCTACTTACAAGCGCGAAACTCTCCGCTTTCGGATGATTTCATTCGGGTTTTTCGGAGAGAAACGGTTCAGACGCTATATTCAAAATAGTGGAAGGGTATTTTTGATTTCTTAAAATTTCGGAATTTTTAAACCGCTGTATCTTATCTTATTGTAGGCGTATTTAGGATTTTTTTGGCTCCTTTCAGGCGCGAAACTCTCCTCTTTTGAATCGTTTCATTCCGGTTTTTTGGAGAGAAACGGTTCAGACGATATATTCAAAAGAGTGGAAGGGTATTTTTGATTTTTTAAAATCTCGGAATTTTTAAACATCTGTATCTCATCTTCTAGTAGGCGAATTTAGGATTTTTTGGCTCCTTACAAGCGCGAAACTCTCCTCTTTCGAATCCTTTCATTCGGATTTTTCGGAGAGAAACGGTTCAGAAGCTATATTCAAAATAGTGGAAGGGTATTTTCGATTTTCTAAAATTTCGGAGTTTTTAAACTGCTGTATCTTATCTTCTAGTAGGCGTATTTAGGATTTTTTTGACTCCTTACAAGCGCGAAACACTCCTCTTTCGAATCATTTCATTCGGGTTTTTCGGAGAGAAACGGTTAAGACGCTATATTCAAATTACTGGAAGGGTATTTTTGATTTTTTAAAATTTCGAAGTATTTAAACCGCTTTATCTTATCTTCTAGTAGGCGTGTTTAGGATTTTTTTGGCTTATTTCAAGCGCGAAACTCTGCTCTTTCGATTGATTTCATTCGGGTTTTTCGGAGAGAAACGGTTCAGACGCTATATTCAAAATAGTGGAAGGATATTTTTGATTTTTTAAAACTTCGATGTATTTAAACCGCTGTATCTTATCTTCTAGTAGGCGTATTTAGGATTTTTTTGGCTCATTTCAAGCGCGAACCTCTCCTCTTTCGACTGATTTCATTCGGGTTTTTCGGAGAGAAACGGTTAAGACGCTATATTCAAAATAGTGGACGGGTATTTTTTTTTTTTAAAATTTTGGAATTTTAACCTCTGTATCTTATCTTCTAGTAGGCGTATTTAGGTTTTTTTTGGCTCATTTCAAGCGCGAAACTCTCCTCTTTCGATTGATTTTATTGGGGTTTTTCGGAGAGAAACGGTTCAGACGCTATATTCAAAATAGTGGAAGCGTATTTTTGATTTTTTAATATTTCGAAGTATTTAAATCGCTGTATCTTCTCTTCTAGTAGGCGTATTTAGGATTTTTTTGGCACATTTCAAGCGCGAAACACTCCTCTTTCGAAGCATTTCATTCGGGTTTTTCGGAGAGAAACGGTTCAGACGCTATATTCAAAAGAGTGGATGGGTTTTTTTGATTTTTTAAAATTTCGAAGTTTTAAACCGCTGTATCTTATATTCGAGTAGGCATATTTAGGATTTTTTGGCTCCTTACAATTGTGAAACTCTCCTCTTTCGAATCCTTTCATTCGGGTTTTTCGGAGAGAAACAGTTCAGACGATATATTCAAAATAGTGGAAGGGTATTTTTGATTTTTTAAAATTTTGAAGTATTTAAAACGCTGCATCTTCTCTTCTAGTAGGCGTATTTAAGACTTTTATGGCTCATTTCAAGCGCGAATCTCTCCTCTTTCGACTGATTTCATTCGGGTTTTTCGAAGAGAAACGGTTCAGACGCTATATTCAAAATAGTGGAAGGGTAGTTTTTATTTTTTGAAATTTCGGAATATTTAAACCGCTGTATCTTATCTTCTAGTAGGCGTATTTAGGGTTTTTTGGGCTCATTTCAAGCGCGTAACACTTCTCTTTCGAATCATTTCATTCGGGTTTTTCGGAGAGAAACGGTTCAGACGCTATATTCATATTAGTGGAAGGGTTTTTTACATTTTTTAAAATTTCGAAGTGTTTAAACCGCTGTATCTTATCCTCTAGTAGGCGTATATAGGATTTTTTTGGCTCCTTACAAGCGCGAAACACTCCTCTTTCGAAACATTTCATTCGGGTTTTTCGGAGAGAAACGGTTAAGACGCTATATTCAAATAAGTGGAAGGGTATTTTTGATTTTATAAAATTTCGAAGTATTTAAACCGCTGTATCTTATCTTCTAGTAGGCGTATTTAGGGTTTTTTGGCTCATTACAAGCGCGTAACACTCCTCTTTCGAATCATTTCATTCTTGTTTTTCGGAGAGAAACGTTTAAGACGCTATATTCAAATTAGTGGAAGGGTATTTTTGATTTTTTAAAATTTCGAACTATTTAAATCACTGTATCCTATCTTCTAGTAGGCGTATTTAGGATTTTTTTGGCTCCTTACAAACGCGAAACACTCGTGTTTCGACTTATCTTATTCGGGTTTTAAGGAGAGTAACGGTTCAGACGCTATATTCGAAATAGTGGAAGGATATTTTTGATTTTTTAAAATTTCGAAGTTTTTAAACTGCTTTATCTTATCTTCTAGTAGGCGTGCTTAGGATTTTTTTGGCTTATTTCAAGCGCGAAACTCTCCTCTTCCGAATCATTTCATTCGGGTTTTTCGGAGAGAAACAGTTCAGACGCTATATTCAAAATAGTGGAAGGGTATTTTTGATTTTTTAAAACTTCGAAGTATTTAAACCGCTGTATCTTATCTTCAAGTAGGCGTATTTAAGACTTTTTTGGCTCATTTCAAGCGAGAATCTCTCCTCTTTCGACTGATTTCATTCGGGTTTTTCGGAGAGAAACGGTTCAGACGCTATATTCAAAATAGTGGAAGGGTATTTTTGTTTTTTTAAAATTTCGAAGGTTTTAAACCGCTGTATCTTATCTTCTAGTAGGCGTATTTAGGATTTTTTTGGCTCCTTACATGCGCGAAACTCTCCTCTTACGGCTGATTTCATTCGGGTTTTTCGGAGAGAAACGGTTCAGACGCTATATTCAAAATAGTGTAAGGGTATTTTAGATTTTTTAATATTTCGGAATATTTAAACCGCTGTATCTTATCTTCTAGTGGGCGTATTTAGGATTCTTTGGGCTCATTTCAAGCGCGAAACTCTCCTCTTTCGAATCATTTCATTCGGGTTTTTCGGAGAGGAACGGTTAAGACGCTAAATTCAAATTAGTGAAAGGGTATTTTTGATTTTTTAAAATTTCGAAGTTTTTAAACCGCTTTATCTTATCTTCTAATAGGCGTATTTAGGATTTTTTTGGCTCCTTACAAGCGCGAAACTCTCCTCTTTCGAATCATTTCATACGGGTTTTTCGGAGAGAAACGGTTCAGACGCTATATTCAAAATAGTGGAAGGATATTTTTGATTTTTTAAAACTTCGAAGTTTTTAAATCGCTGTATCTTATCTTCTAGTAGGCATATTTAGGATTTTTTTGGCTCCTTACAAGCGCGAAACTCTCCTCTTTCGAATCATTTCATTCGGGTTTTACGGAGAGAAACGGTTCAGACACTATATTCAAAATAGTGGAAGGGTATTTTTGATTTTTTAATATTTCGAAGTATTTAAATCGCTGTATCTTCTCTTCTAGTAGGCGTATTTAGGATTTTTTTGGCTAATTTCAAGCGCGAAACTCTCCTCTTTTGAGTGATTTTATTCGTGTTTTTCGGAGAGAAACGGTTCAGACGCTATATTCAAATAAGTGGAAGGGTATTTTTGATTTTTTAAAATTTCGAAGATTTTAAACCGCTGTATCTTATCTTCAAGTAGGCGTATTTAAGATTTTTTTGGCTCATTTCAAGCGCGAATCTCTCCTCTTTCGACTGATTTCATTCGGGTTTTTCGGAGAGAAACGGTTCAGACGCTATATTCAAAATAGTGGATGGGTTTTTCTGATTTTTTAAAATTTCGAAGTTTTAAACCGCTGTATCTTATTTTCTAGTAGGCATATTTAGGATTTTTTGGCTCCTTACAATTGTGAAACTCTCCTCTTTCGAATTCTTTCATTCGGGTTTTTCAGAGAGAAACAGTTCAGACGATATATTCAAAATAGTGGAAGGGTATTTTTGTTTTTTTAAAATTTCGAAGGTTTTAAACCGCTGTATCTTATCTTCTAGTAGGCGTATTTAGGATTTTTTTGGCTCCTTACATGCGCGAAACTCTCCTCTTACGGCTGATTTCATTCGGGTTTTTCGGAGAGAAACGGTTCAGACGCTATATTCAAAATAGTGTAAGGGTATTTTAGATTTTTTAATATTTCGGAATATTTAAACCGCTGTATCTTATCTTCTAGTGGGCGTATTTAGGATTTTTTGGGCTCATTTCAAGCGCGAAACTCTCCTCTTTCGAATCATTTCATTCGGGTTTTTCGGAGAGGAACGATTAAGACGCTAAATTCAAATTAGTGAAAGGGTATTTTTGATTTTTTAAAATTTCGAAGTTTTTAAACCGCTGTATCTTATCTTCTAATAGGCGTATTTAGGATTTTTTTGGCTCCTTACAAGCGCGAAACTCTCCTCTTTCGAATCATTTCATACGGGTTTTTCGGAGAGAAACGGTTCAGACGCTATATTCAAAATAGTGGAAGGATATTTTTGATTTTTTAAAACTTCGAAGTTTTTAAATCGCTGTATCTTATCTTCTAGTAGGCATATTTAGGATTTTTTTGGCTCCTTACAAGCGCGAAACTCTCCTCTTTCGAATCATTTCATTCGGGTTTTACGGAGAGAAACGGTTCAGACACTATATTCAAAATAGTGGAAGGGTATTTTTGATTTTTTAATATTTCGAAGTATTTAAATCGCTGTATCTTCTCTTCTAGTAGGCGTATTTAGGATTTTTTTGGCTAATTTCAAGCGCGAAACTCTCCTCTTTTGAGTGATTTTATTCGTGTTTTTCGGAGAGAAACGGTTCAGACGCTATATTCAAATAAGTGGAAGGGTATTTTTGATTTTTTAAAATTTCGAAGATTTTAAACCGCTGTATCTTATCTTCAAGTAGGCGTATTTAAGATTTTTTTGGCTCATTTCAAGCGCGAATCTCTCCTCTTTCGACTGATTTCATTCGGGTTTTTCGGAGAGAAACGGTTCAGACGCTATATTCAAAATAGTGGATGGGTTTTTCTGATTTTTTAAAATTTCGAAGTTTTAAACCGCTGTATCTTATTTTCTAGTAGGCATATTTAGGATTTTTTGGCTCCTTACAATTGTGAAACTCTCCTCTTTCGAATTCTTTCATTCGGGTTTTTCAGAGAGAAACAGTTCAGACGATA
>NW_028256419.1:0-38353 GCF_048593485.1 Apis florea | reverse complement strand
AAATACCAGAATGAAGCGAGTCGAAAGATGAGAGTTTCGCGCTTGAAACGAGCCAAAAAAATCCTAAATACGCATACTAGAAGATATGATAGAGAGGTGTAAAAATTCCGAAATTTTAAAAAATCAAAAATACCCTTCCACTATTTTGAATATAGCGTCTGAACCGTTTCTCTCCGAAAAACCAGAATGAAATGATTCGAAAGAGGAGAGTTTCGCGCTTGTAAGGAGCTGAAAAAATACTAAATACGCCTACTAGAAGATATGGTACAGCTGTATAAATACTTCGAAATTTTAAAAAATCAAAAGTACCCATCCACTATTTTGATTATAGCGTCTAAGCCGTTTCTCTAACAAAAACACCAGTGAAATGACTCGAAAGAGGAGAGCTTCGCGCTTGAAATGAGCCAAAAAAATCCTGAATACGCCTACTAGAAGATAAGATACAGCGGTTTAAATACTCCGAAATTTTAAAAAATAAAAAATACCCCCCCCCTAATTTGGTGATAGTGTCTGAAACGTTTCTCTTCGAAAAATCCGAATGAAATGGCTCGAAAGAGGAGAGTTTCGCTCATGATGTGAGCCAAAAAAAACCTAAACATGCCTTCTAGAAGATACGATACAGCGGTTTAAAAACTCCGAAATTTTAAAAAATAAAAAATACCCCCCCCTATTTTGGAGATAGTGTCTGAAACGTTTCTCTCCGAAAAATCCGAATGAAATGGCTCGAAAGAGGAGAGTTTCGCGCTTGAGTTGAGCCAAAAAAAACCTAAACATGCCTTCTAGAAGATAAGATATAGCGGTTTAAATACTCCGAAATTTTAAAAAATCAAAAATACACTTCCACTCTTTTGAATATAGAGTCTGGTCCGTTTCTCTCCGAAAAACTCAAATGAAATGTTTCGAAAGAGGAGAGTTTCTGCGCTTGAAATGAGCCAAAAAAACCTAAATAATCCTACTAGAAGATAAGATACAGCGGTTTAAATATTCCGAAATTTTAAAAAATCAAAGATACCCTTCCACTATTTTGAATATAGCGTCTGAACCGTTTCTCTCCGAAAAACCCGAATGAAATGATTCGAAAGAGGAGAGTTTCGCGCTTGAAATGAGAAAAAAAAACCTAAATACGTCTACTAGAAGATAAGATACAGCGGTTTAAAGACTTCGAAATTTTAAAAAATCAAAAATACCCTTCCACTATTTTGAATATAGCGTCTGAACCGTTTCTCTCCGAAAAACCGGAATGAAACGAGTCGAAAGAGGAGAGTTTCGCGCTTGAAATGAGCCAAAAAATCCTAAATACGCCTACTAGAAGATATGATAGAGAGGTGTAAAAATTCCGAAATTTTAAAAAATCAAAAATACCCTTCCACTATTTTGAATATAGCGTCTGAACCGCTTCTCTCCGAAAAACCAGAATGAAATGACTCGAAAGAGGAGAGTTTCACGCTTGTAAGGAGCTGAAAAAATCCTAAATTCGCCTACTAGAAGATAAGATACAGCGGTTTAAATACTTCGAAATTTTAAAAAATCAAAAATACCCTTCCACTATTTTGATTATAGCGTCTGAACCGTTTCTCTCGGAAAAACCGGAATGAAACGAGTCGAAAAAGGAGAGATTTGCGCTTGAAGTGAGCCAAAACAATCCTAAATACGCCTACTAGAAGATAAGATACAGCGGTTTAAATACATGGAAATTTTAAAAAATCAGAAATACCCTTCCCCTATTTTGAATATTGCGTCTGAACCGTTTCTCTCCGAAAAACCCGAATGAAATGAGTCGAAAGAGGAGAGTTTCGCGCTTGAAATGAGCCCAAAAAATCCTAAATACGCCTACCAGAAGATAAGATACAGAGGTTTAAATATTCCGAAATTTTAAAAAATCAATAATACCCTTCCACTATTTTGAATATAGCGTCTGAACCGTTTCTCTCCGAAAAACCCGAATGAAATGAGTCGAAAGAGGAGAGCTTCGCGCTTGAAATGAGCCAAAAAAATCCTGAATACGCCTACTAGAAGATAAGATACAGCGGTTTAAATACTCCGAAATTTTAAAAAATAAAAAATACCCCCCCCCTAATTTGGTGATAGTGTCTGAAACGTTTCTCTTCGAAAAAACCGAATGAAATGGCTCGAAAGAGGAGAGTTTCGCTCTTGATGTGAGCCAAAAAAAACCTAAACATGCCTTCTAGAAGATACGATACAGCGGTTTAAAAACTCCGAAATTTTAAAAAATAAAAAATACCCCCCCCTATTTTGGAGATAGTGTCTGAAACGTTTCTCTCCGAAAAATCCGAATGAAATGGCTCGAAAGAGGAGAGTTTCGCGCTTGAGTTGAGCCAAAAAAAACCTAAACATGCCTTCTAGAAGATAAGATATAGCGGTTTAAATACTCCGAAATTTTAAAAAATCAAAAATACACTTCCAGTCTTATGAATATAGAGTCTGGTCCGTTTCTCTCCGAAAAACTCAAATGAAATGTGTCGAAAGAGGAGAGTTTCTGCGCTTGAAATGAGCCAAAAAAACCTAAATAATCCTACTAGAAGATAAGATACAGCGGTTTAAATATTCCGAAATTTTAAAAAATCAAAGATACCCTTCCACTATTTTGAATATAGCGTCTGAACCGTTTCTCTCCGAAAAACCCGAATGAAATGATTCGAAAGAGGAGAGTTTCGCGCTTGAAATGAGAAAAAAAAACCTAAATACGCCTACTAGAAGATAAGATACAGCGGTTTAAAGACTTCGAAATTTTAGAAAATCAAAAATACCCTTCCACTATTTTGAATATAGCGTCTGAGCCGTTTCTCTCCGAAAAACCGGAATGAAACGAGTCGAAAGAGGAGAGTTTCGCGCTTGAAATGAGCCAAAAAATCCTAAATACGCCTACTAGAAGATATGATAGAGAGGTGTAAAAATTCCGAAATTTTAAAAAATCAAAAATTCCCTTCCACTATTTTGAATATAGCGTCTGAACCGTTTCTCTCCGAAAAACCCGAATGAAATGATTCGAAAGAGGAGAGTTTCGCGCTTGAAATGAGAAAAAAAAACCTAAATACGCCTACAAGTAGATAAGATACAGCGGTTTAAATACTTCGAAATTTTAAAATATCAAATATAATCTTCCACTATTTTGAATATAGCGTCTGAAACGTTTCCCTCCGAAAATCCCGAATGAAATGACTCGAAAGAGGGGTGATTCGCGCTTGAAATGAGCCAAAAAAATTCAAAATACACGTACTGGAAGATAAGATACAGCGGTTTAAAGACTCCGAAATTTTAAAAATTCGAAAGTACCCATCCACTATTTTGATTATAGCGTCTGAGCCGTTTCTCTAACAAAAACACGAGTGAAATGACTCAAAAGAGGAGAGCTTCGCGCTTGAAATGAGCCAAAAAAATCGTGAATACGCCTACTAGAAGATAAGATACAGCGGTTTAAATACTCCGAAATTTTAAAAAATAAATAATACCCACCCCTAGTTTGGCGATAGTGTCTGAAACGTTTTTCTCCGAAAAACCCGAATGAAATGATTTGAAAGTGGTGTGTTTCGCGCTTGAAATGAGCCCAAATAATCCTAAATACGCCTACTAGAAGATAAGATACAGCGGTTTAAATATTCCGAAATTTTCAAAAATCATAAATACCCTTCCACTATTTTGAATATAGCGTCTGAACCGTTTCTCTCCGAAAAACCCGAATGAAATGTTTCGATAGAGGAGAGTTTCTCGCGTGTAGGGAGCTAAAAAAATCCTAAACTCGCTTACTAGAAGATAAGATACAGCGGTTTAAAAATTACGAAATTTTAGAAAATCAAAAATACCCTTCCACTATTTTGAATATAGCGTCTGAACCGTTTCTCTCCGAAATACCAGAATGAAATGTGTCGAAAGAGGAGAGTTTCGCGCTTGTAAGGAGCCAAAAAAATCCTAAAAACGCCTACTAGAAGATAAGATACAGAGGTTTAAAAATTTCGAAATTTTAAAAAATCAAAAATACCCTTCCACTATTATGAATATAGCGTCTGAACAGTTTCTCTCCGAAAAACCCGAATGAAACGAGTCGAAAGAGGAGAGTTTCGCGCATGAAGGGAGCCAAAAAAATCCTAAATACGCCTACCAGAAGATAAGATACAGCGGTTTAAAATTCCCGAAATTTTAAAAAATCAAAAATACCCTTCCACTAATTTGAATATAGCGTCATAACCGTTTCTCTCCGAAAAACCCGAATGAAATGATTTGAAAGTGGTGTGTTTCGCGCTCGAAATGAGCCCAAAAAATCCTAAATACGCCTACTAGAAGATAAGATACAGCATTTTAAAAATTCCGAAATTTTAAAAAATCAAAAATACCATTCCACTATTTTGAATATTGCGTCTGAACCGTTTCTCTCCGAAAAACCCGAATGAAATGTGTCGAAAGAGCAGTGTTCCGCGCTTGAAATGAGCCAAAAATATCCTAAATACGCCTACTAGAAGATAAGATACAGCGGTTTAAAAATTCCGAAATTTTAAAAAATCAAAAATACCCTTCCACTATTTTGAATATAGCGTTTGAACCGTTTCTCTACGAAAAACTCGAATGAAATGATTCGAAAGAGGAGAGTTTCGCGCTTGAAATGATCTCAAAAAATCATTAATGCGCCTACTAGAAGATAAGATACAGCGGTTTAAATATCCCGAAATTTTAAAAAATCAAAAATACCCTACCACTATTTTGAATATAGCGTCTGAACCGTTTCTCTCCGAAAAACCCGAATGAAATCAGACGAAACAGGAGAGTTTCGCGCTTGAAATGTGCCAAAAAAATCCTAAATACGATAGTAGAAAATAAGATAGAGCTGTATAAATACTCCGAAATTTTAGAAAATCAAAAATAACCTTCCACTATTTTGAATATAGCGTCTGAACCGTTTCTCTCCGAAAAACCCGAATGAAATGAGTCGAAAGGGGAAAGTTTCGCGCTTGAAATGAGCCAAAAAATCCTAAATACGCCTACTAGAAGATAAGATACAGAGGTTTAAATATTACGAAATTTTAAAAAATCAAAAATACCCTTCCACTCTTTTGAATATAGCGTCTGAACCGTTTCTCTCCGAAAAACCCGAATGAAATGATTCGAAAGAGGAGAGTTTCGCGCTAGAAAGAAGCCAAAAAACTCCTAAACACGCCTACCAGAAGATAAGATACAGAGATTTAAATACTTCGAAATTTTAAAAAATCGAAAATACCATTCAACTATTTTGAAAATAGCGTCTGAACCGTTTCTTTCCGAAAAACCCGAATGAAATCAGTCGAAAGAGAAGAGTTTCGCGCTTGAAATAAGCCAAAAATATCCTACACGCCTACTAGAAGATAAGATACAGCGGCTTAAATACTCCGAAATTTTAGAAAATCAAAAATACCCTTCAACTATTTTGAATATAGCGTCTGAACCGTTTCTCTCCGAAAAACCCGAATGAAAGGATTCGAAAGAGGAGAGTTTCGCGCTTGTAAGGAGCCAAGAAAATCCTAAATACACCTATTAGAAGATAAGATACAGCAGTTTAAATATTCCGAAATTTTAAAAAATCAAAAATACCCTTCCAGTATTTTGAATATAGCGTCTGAATCGTTTCTCTCCGAAAAACCCGAATGAAATGATTCGAAAGAGGAGAGTTTCGCGCTTGAAGTAAGCCAAAAAAATATTAAACACGCCTACCAGAAGATAAGATACAGAGATTTAAATAATTCGAAATTTTAAAAAATCGAAAATACCATTCAACTATTTTGAATATAGCGTCTGAACCGTTTCTTTCCGAAAAACCCGAATGAAATCAGTCGAAAGAGAAGAGTTTCGCGCTTGAAATAAGCCAAAAATATCCTACACGCCTACTAGAAGATAAGATACAGCGGCTTAAATACTCCGAAATTTTAGAAAATCAAAAATACCCTTCAACTATTTTGAATATAGCGTCTGAATCGTTTCTCTCCGAAAAACCCGAATGAAAGGATTCGAAAGAGGAGAGTTTCGCGCATGAAGGGAGCCAAAAAAATCCTAAATACGCCTACCAGAAGATAAGATACAGCGGTTTAAAATTCCCGAAATTTTAAAAAATCAAAAATACCCTTCAACTATTTTAAATATAGCGTCTGAATCGTTTCTCTCCGAAAAACCCGAATGAAAGGATTCGAAAGAGGAGAGTTTCGCGCTTGTAAGGAGCCAAAAAAATCCTAAACACGCCTACCAGAAGATAAGATACAGAGATTTAAATACTTCGAAATTTTAAAAAATCGAAAATACCATTCAACTATTTTGAAAATAGCGTCTGAACCGTTTCTTTCCGAAAAACCCGAATGAAATCAGTCGAAAGAGAAGAGTTTCGCGCTTGAAATAAGCCAAAAATATCCTACACGCCTACTAGAAGATAAGATACAGCGGCTTAAATACTCCGAAATTTTAGAAAATCAAAAATACCCTTCAACTATTTTGAATATAGCGTCTGAACCGTTTCTCTCCGAAAAACCCGAATGAAAGGATTCGAAAGAGGAGAGTTTCGCGCTTGTAAGGAGCCAAAAAAATCCTAAATACGCCTATTAGAAGAGAAGATACAGCAGTTTAAATATTCCGAAATTTTAAAAAATCAAAAATACCCTTCCAGTATTTTGAATATAGCGTCTGAATCGTTTCTCTCCGAAAAACCCGAATGAAATGATTCGAAAGAGGAGAGTTTCGCGCTTGAAGTAAGCCAAAAAAATATTAAACACGCCTACCAGAAGATAAGATACAGAGATTTAAATACTTCGAAATTTTAAAAAATCGAAAATACCATTCAACTATTTTGAATATAGCGTCTGAACCGTTTCTTTCCGAAAAACCCGAATGAAATCAGTCGAAAGAGAAGAATTTCGCGCTTGAAATAAGCCATAAATATCCTACACCCCTACTAGAAGATAAGATACAGCGGCTTAAATACTCCGAAATTTTAGAAAATCAAAAATACCCTTCATCTATTTTGAATATAGCGTCTGAACCGTTTCTCTCCGAAAAACCCGAATGAAAGGATTCGAAAGAGAAGAGTTTCGCGCTTGTAAGGAGCCAAAAAAATCCTAAATACGCATACTAGAAGATATTATACAGCGGTTTAAAATCTTCGAAATTTTAAAAAATCAAAAATACCCTTCCACTATTTTGAATATAATGTCTGAATCGTTTCTCTCCGAAAAACCCGAAAGAAACGAGTCGAAAGAGGACAGCTTTGCGCTTGAAATGAGCCAAAAAAATCCTAAATACGCCTTCTAGAAATAAGATACAGCGGTTTAAAAACTTCGAAATTTTAAAAAATCAAAAATACCCTTCCAATATTTTGAATATAGCGTCTGAACCGATTCTCTACGAATTACCCGAATGAAATCAGACGAAAGAGGAGTGTTTCGGGCATGAAATGTGCCAAAAAAATCCTAAATACGCCTACTAGAAGATAAGATACAGCGGCTTAAATACTCCGAAATTTTAGAAAATCAAAAATACCCTTCCACTATTTTGAATATATTGTCTGAATCGTTTCTCTCCGAAAAACCCGAAAGAAACGATTCGAAAGAGGAGTGTTTCGCGCTTGAAATGAGCCAAAAAAATCCTAAATACGCCTACCAGAAGATAAGATGCAGCTGTTTAATTTTTCCGAAATTTTAAATATCAGAAATACTCTTCCACTATTTTGAATATAGCGTCGGAACCGTTTCTCTCCGAAAAACCGGAATAAAACGATTCGAAAGAGGAGAGGTTCGCGCTTGAAATGAGCCAAAAAAATCCTAAATACGCCTACTAGAAGATAAGATACAGAGGTTTAAATACTTCGAAATTTTAAAAAATCAAAAATACCCTTCCACTAATTTGAATATAGCGTCTTAACCGTTTCTCTCCGAAAAACCCGAATGAAAGGAATCGAAAGAGGAGAGTTTCGCGCTTGTAAGGAGCCAAAAAAATCATAAATACGCCTACTAGAAGATAAGATACTGCTTTTTAAATACTCCGAAATTTTAGAAACTCAAAAACATCCTTCCACTGTATGAATATATCATCTGAACCGTTTCTTTCGAAAAAACCGAATGAAATCAGTCGAAACAGGAGAGTTTCGCGCTTGAAATAAGCCAAAAAATTCTATACACGCCTACTAGAAGATAAGATACAGCGGTTTAAATTTTCCGAAATTTTAAATATCAGAAATACCCTTCCACTATTTTGAATATTGCGTCTGAATCGTTTCTCTCCGAAAAACCCCAAAGAAACGAGTCGAAAGAGGACAGCTTCGCGCTTGAAATGAGCCAAAAAATCCTAAATACGCCTACTAAAAGATAAGATACAGCGGTTTAAATACATCGAAATTTTAAAAAATCAAAAATACCCTTCCAATCTTTTGAATATAGCGTCTGAACCGTTTCTCTCCGAAAAACTCGAATGAAATGATTTGAAAGTGGAGTGTTTCGCGCTTGAAATTAGCCCAAAAAATCCTAAATACGCCTACTAGAAAATAAGATACAGCCGTTATAATACTTCGAAATTTTAAAAAATCAAAAATACCCTTCCACTAATTTGAATATAGCGTCTTAACCGCTTCTCTCCGAAAAACCCGAAAGAAATGTTTCGAAAGAGGGGTGTTTCGCACTTGTAAGGAGTCAAAAAAATCCTAAATACGCCTACTAGAAGATAAGATACAGCGGTTTAAACTTCGAATTTTTAAAAAATCAAAAATACCCTTCCACTATTTTGAATATAGCGTCTGAATCGTTTCTCTCCGAAAAACCCGAATGAAATGATTTGAAACTGGAGGGTTTCGCGCTTGAAATGAGCCCAAAAAATCCTAAAAACTCTACTGGAAGATAAGATACAGCGGTTTAAATATTCCGAAATTTTAAAAAATCAAAGATACCCTTCCACTATTTTGAATATAGCGTCTGAACCGTTTCTCTCCGGAAAACCCGAATGAAATCAGCCGAAAGGGGAGAGTTTCGCGCTTGTAAGGAGCCAAGAAAATCCTAAATACGCCTACTAGAACATAAGATACAGCGGTTTAAAAACTTCGAAATTTAAAAAATCAAAAATACCTTTCCACTAATTAGAATATAGCGTCATAACAGTTTCTCTACAAAAAACCCGAATGAAATGGTTTGAAAGTGGAGTGATTCGCGCTTGAAATGAGCCAAAAAAACCCCAAATACGCCTACTAGAAGATAAGATACAGCAGTTTAAATATTCCGAAATTTTAAAAAATCAAAAATACCCTTCCACTCTTTTGAATATAGCGTCTGAACCGTATCTCTCCGAAAAATCCGAATGAAGTCAGTCGAAGGAGGAGAGTTTCGCGCTTGAAATAAGCCAAAAAATCCTAAATACGCCTACCAGAAGATAAGATACAGCGGTTTAAATCTTCCGAAATTTTAAAAAATCAAAAATACCCTTCAACTATTTTGAATATAGCGTCGGAACCGTTTCTCTCCGAAAAACCGGAATAAAACGATTCGAAAGAGGAGAGGTTCCCGCTTGAAATGAGCCAAAAAAATCCTAAATACGCCTACTAGAAGATAAGATACAGCGGGTTAAAAACTACGAAATATTAAAAAATCAAAAATACCCTTCCACTATTTTGAATATAGCGTCTGAACCATTTCTCTCAGAAAAACCCGAATGAAAGGATTCGAAAGAGGAGAGTTTCGCGCTTGTAAGTAGCCCAAAAAATCCTAAATACGCCGACAAGAAGATAAGATACCGCGATTTAAATACTTCGATATTTTAAAAAATCAAAAATACCCTTCCACTATTTTGAATACTGCGTCTGAACCGTTTCTCTCCGAAAAACCCGAATGAAACGAGTCGAAAGAGGAGAGTTCCTCGCTTGAAATGAGCCAAAAAAATCCTAAATACGCCGACAAGAAGATAAGATACAGCGGTTCAAATACTTCGATATTTTAAAAAATCAAAAATACCCTTCCACTATTTTGAATACTGCGTCTGAACCGTTTCTCTCCGAAAAACCCGAATGAAACGAGTCGAAAGAGGAGAGTTCCTCGCTTGAAATGAGCCCAAAAAATCCTAAATACGCCTAGAAGAAGATAAGATACAGCGGTCTAAATATTCCGAAATTTTGAAAAATCGAAGATACCCTTCTACTATTTTGAATATAGTGTCTGAACCGTTTCTCTCCGAATGACCCTAATGAAATGATTTGAAACTGGAGTGTTTCGCGCTTGAAATGAGCCCAAAAAATCCTAAAAACCCCTACTAGAAGATAAGATACAACGGTTTAAATGTTCCGAAATTTTAAAATATCAAAGATACCCTTCCACTCTTCTAAATATAGCGTCTGAACCTTTTCTCTCCGAAAAACCCAAATGTAATGAGTCGAAAGAGGTGAGTTTCTCGCTTGAAATAAGCCAAAAAAATCCTAAATACGCCTACTAAAAGATAAGATACAGCGGTTTAAAATCTTCGAAATTTTTAAAATTCAAAAATACCCTTCCACTATTTTGAATATAGAGTCTGAACCGTTTCTTTCCGAAAAACACGAATGAAATGTGTCGAAAGAGGAGAGTTTCTCGCTTGGAATGAGCCAAGAAAATCCTAAATACGCCTACTAGAAGATAAGATACAGTGGTTTAAAAACTTCGAAATTTTGAAAAATCAAAAATACTCTACCAATCTTTTGAATATAGCGTCTGAACCGTTTCTCTCCGAAAAACCCGAATGAAATGATTTGAAAGTGGAGTGTTTCGCGCTTGAAATTAGCCCAAAAAATCCTAAATACGCCTACTAGAAAATAAGATACAGCCGTTTAAATACTTCGAAATTTTAAAAAATCAAAAATACCCATCCACTAGTTTGAATATAGCGTCTGAACCGTTTCTCTCCGAAAAACCCAAACGAAATGAGTCGAAAGAGGAGAGTTTCTCGCTTGAAATGAGCCAAAAAAATCCTAAACACACCTACTAGAAGATAAGATAAAGCGGTTTAAAAATTACGAAATTTTAAAAAATCAAAAATACCCTTCCACTATTTTGAATATAGTGTCTGAACCGTTTCTCTCCGAAAAACCCGAATGAAATGATTCGAAATTGGAGTGTTCCGCGCATGAAATGAGCCAAAAAAATCCTAAATACGCCTACTAGAAAATAAGATACAGTAGTTTAAAAATTCCGAAATTTTAAAAAATAAAAATACCCTTCCACTATTTTGAATATAGCGTCTGAATCGTTTCTCTCCGAAAAACCCGAATGAAATGATTCGAAAGAGGAGAGTTTCGCGCTTGAAGTAAGCCAAAAAAATACTAAACACGCCTACTAGAAGATAAGATACAGAGATTTAAAGACTTCGAAATTTTAAAAAATCGAAAATACCCTTCACTACATTGAATATAGCGTCTGAACCGTTTCTCTCCGTAAAACCCGAATGAAATGAGTCGAAAGAGGAGAGTTTCGCGCTTGAAATGATCCAAAAAAATCCTAAAAACGCCTACTAGAAGATAAGATACAGCGGTTTAAATACTTCGAAATTTTAAAAAATCAAAAATACGCTTGCACTATTTTGAATATAGCGTCTGAATCGTTTCTCTCCGAAAAACCCGAATGAAATGATTCGAAAGAGGATAGTTCCGCGCTTGTAAGGAGTCAAAAAAAACCTAAATACGCCTAATAGAAGATAAGATACAGCAGTTTAAAAACTTCGAAATTTTAAAAAATTAAAATACCCTTCCACTCTTTTGTATATAGCGTCTGGACCGTTTCTCTCCGAATAACCCGAATGAAATGATTCGAAAGAGGAGAGTTTCGCGCTTGAAGTAAGCCAAAAAAATACTAAACACGCCTACTAGAAGAGAAGATACAGCGATTTAAATACTTTGAAATTTAAAAAATCAAAAATATCCTTCCACTATTTTCAATATAGTGTCTGAACCGTTTCTCTCCGAAAAACCAGAATGAAATGGTTCGAAAGAGGAGAGTTTCGCGCTTGAAATAAGCCAAAAAAATCCTAAATACGCCTACTAGAAGATAAGATACAGCGGTTTAAAAATTCCGAAATTTTAAAAAATCAAAAATACCCTTCCACTATTTTGAATATTGCGTCTGAACCGTTTCTCTCCGAATAACCCGAATGAAATCAGTCGAAAGAGGAGAGTTTCGCGATTGTAATGAGCCAAAAAAATCCTAAATGCGCCTACTAGAAGATAAGATACAGCGGTTTAAAAACTTCGAAGTTTTAAAAAATCAAAAATACCCTTCCACTCTTTAGAATATAGCGTCCGAACCGTTTCTCTCCGAAAAACCAGAATGAAATGGTTCGAAAGAGGAGAGTTTCGCGCTTGTAGGGAGCTAAAAAAATCATAATACGCCTACTAGAAGATAAGATACAGCGGTTTAATACCTTCGAAATTTTAAAAAATCAAAAATACCCTTCCACTCTTTTGAATATTGCGTCTGAACCGTTTCTCTCCGAATAACCCGAAAGAAATACGTCGAAAGAGGAGAGTTTCGAGCTTGAAATGAGCCCAAAAAATCCTAAATACGCCTACTAGAAGATAAGATACAGAGGTTCAAATATTCCGAAATTTTAAAAAATCAAAAATACCCTTCCACTATTTTGAATATAGCGTCTGAACCTTTTCTCTCCGAAAAACCCGAATGAAATGAGTCGAAAGAGGAGTGTTCCACGTTTGAAATGAGCAAAAAAATCCTAAATACACCTACTAGAAGATAAGATACAGCGTTTTAAAAACTCCGAAATTTTAGAAAATCAAAAATACCCTTCCATTTTTTTTGAATATAGAGTCTGAACCGTTTCTTTCCGAAAAACCCGAATGAAATCAGTCGAAAGAGGAGAGTTTCGCGCTTGTAATGAGCCAAAAAAATCCTAAATGCGCCTACTAGAAGATAAGATACAGCGGTTTAAAAACTTCGAAGTTTTAAAAAATCAAAAATACCCTTCCACTCTTTAGAATATAGCGTCCGAACCGTTTCTCTCCGAAAAACCAGAATGAAATGGTTCGAAAGAGGAGAGTTTCGCGCTTGTAGGGAGCTAAAAAAATCATAATACGCCTACTAGAAGATAAGATACAGCGGTTTAATACCTTCGAAATTTTAAAAAATCAAAAATACCCTTCCACTCTTTTGAATATTGCGTCTGAACCGTTTCTCTCCGAATAACCCGAAAGAAATACGTCGAAAGAGGAGAGTTACGCGCTTGTAATGAGCCAAAAAAATCCTAAATGCGCCTACTAGAAGATAAGATACAGCGGTTTAAATACTTCGAAGTTTTAAAAAATCAAAAATAACCTTCCACTCTTTAGAATATAGCGTCTGAACCGTTTCTCTCCGAAAAACCCGAATGAAATGAGTCGAAAGAGGAGAGTTCCTCGTTTGAAATGAGCAAAAAAATCCTAAATACACCTACTAGAAGATAAGATACAGCGTTTTAAAAACTCCGAAATTTTAGAAAATCAAAAATACCCTTCCAGTTTTTTTGAATATAGCGTCTGAGCCGTTTCTTTCCAAAAAACCCGAATGAAATCAGTCGAAAGAGGAGAGTTTCGCGCTTGTAATGAGCCAAAAAAATCCTAAATGCGCCTACTAGAAGATAAGATACAGCGGTTTAAAAACTTCGAAGATTTAAAAAATCAAAAATACCCTTCCACTCTTTAGAATATAGCGTCTGAACCGTTTCTCTCCGAAAAACCGGAATGAAACGATTCGAAAGAGGAGAGTTCCTCGCCTGAAATGAGCCAAAAAATCCTAAATACGCCTACTAGAAGATAAGATACAGCGGTTTAAATACTACGAAATTCTAAAAAATCAAAAATACCCTTCCACTATTTTGAATATAGCGTCTGAACCGTTTCTCTCCGAAAAATCCGAATGAAATCAGTCGAAAGAGGAGAGGTTCGCGCTTGAAATGAACCAAAAAAATCCTAAATACGCCTACTAGAAGATAAGATACAGCGGTTTAAATACTTCTAAATTTTAAAAAATCAAAAATACCCTTCCAGTATTTTGAATATTGCGTCTGAACCGTTTCTCTCCGAAAAACCCGAATGAATGAGTCGAAAGAGGAGAGTTCCGAGCATGAAATGAGCCAAATAAATCCTAAATACGCCTATTAGAAAATCAGATACAGCTGTTTAAAAATTCCGAAATTTTAAAAAATCAAAAATACCCTTCCACTATTTTGAAGCAAGCGTCTGAACCGTTTCTCTCCGAAAAACCGGAATGAAACTAGTCGAAAGAGGAGAGTTTCGCGCTTGAAAGGAGCCAAAAAAATCCTAAATGCGCCTACTAGAAGGTACGATACAGCGGTTTAAATACTTCGAAATTTTGAAAAATCTAAAATACCCTTCCAACTTTTTTGAATATAGCGTCTGAACCGTTTCTCTCCGGAAAACCCGAATGAAATGAGTCGAAAGAGGAGAGTTTCGCGCTTGAAATGAGCCAAAAAAATCCTAAATAAGCCTACTAGAAGATAAGATACAGCGGTTTAAATACTTCGAAATTTTGAAAAATCAAAAATACCCTACCAATCTTTTGAATATAGCGTCTGAACCGTTTCTCTCCGAAAAACCCGAATGAATTCTTTCGAAAGAGGAGAGTTTCGCGCTTGAAATGAGCCAAAAAAATCCTAAATAAGCCTACTAGAAGATAAGATACAGCGGTTTAAATACTTCGAAATTTTGAAAAATCAAAAATACCCTACCAATCTTTTGAATATAGCGTCTGAACCGTTTCTCTCCGAAAAACCCGAATGAATTCTGTCGAAAGAGGAGAGTTTCGCGCTTGTAAGGAGCTAAAAAAATCCTAAATACGCCTACTAGAAGATAAGATACAGCGGTTCAAAAACTTCGAAGTTTTGAAAAATGAAAAATACGCTTCCACTGTTTTGAATATAGCGTCTGAACCGATTCTCTCCGAAAAACCCGAATGAAAGCATTCGAAAGATGAGAGTTTCGCCCTTGAAATGAGCCAAAAAAATCCTAAATGCGCCTACTAGAAGATAAGATACAGCGGTTTAAATACTTCGAAATTTTGAAAAAACAAAAATAGCCTTCCACTATTTTGAATATAGCGTCTGAACCGTTTCTCACCGAAAGACCCGAATGAAATGAGTCGAAAGAGGAGAGTTTCCCGCTAGTAAGGAGCCAAAAAATCCTAAATACGCCTACTAGAAGATAAGATACAGCGGTTTAAAAATTCCAAAATTTTAAAAAATCAAAAATGCCCTCCAATCTTTTGAATATAACGTCTGAACCGATTCTCTCCGAAAAACCCGAATGAAATGATTCGAAAGAGGAGAGATTCGCGCATGTAAGGAGCTAAAAAAATCCTAAATACGCCTACTAGAAGATAAGATACAGCGGTTTAAAGAAATCGAAATTTTAAAAAATCAAAAATACCCTTCCAGTATTTTGAATATTGCGTCTGAACCGTTTCTCTCCGAAAAACTCGAATGAATGAGTCGAAAGAGGAGAGTTCCGCGCATGAAATGAGCCAAAAAAATCCTAAATACGCCTACTAGAAAATCAGATACAGCGTTTTAAAAATTCCGAAATTTTAAAAAATCAAAAATACCCTTCCACTATTTTGAAGCTAGCGTCTGAACCGTTTCTCTCCGCAAAACCGGAATGAGACTAGTCGAAAGAGGAGAGTTTCGCGCATGAAAGGAGCCAAAAAAATCCTAAATGCGCCTACTAGAAGGTACGATACAGCGGTTTAAATACTTCGAAATTTTGAAAAATCAAAAATACCCTTCCACCTTTTTTGAATATAGCGTCTGAACCGTTTCTCTCCGAAAAACCGGAATGAAACGTGTCGAAAGAGGAGAGTTTCGCGCTTGAAACGATCCAAAAAAATCCTAAATACGCCTACTAGAAGATAAGATACAGCGGTTTAAAAATTCCAAAATTTTAAAAAATAAAAAATGCCCTCCAATCTTTTGAATATAGCGTCTGAACCGTTTCTATCCGAAAAAACCCGAATGAAATGAGTCGAAAGAGGAGAGTTCCGCGCTTGAAATGGGCCAAAAAAATCCTAAATGCGCCTAATAGAAGATAAGATACAGCGGTTTAAAAATTCCGAAATTTTAAAAAATCAAAAATCCTCTTCCACTATTTTGAAGATAGCGTCTGAACCGCTTCTCTCCTAAAAACCCGAATGAAATCAGTCGAAACAGGAGAGTTTCACGCATGAAGAGAGCCAAAAAAATCCTAAATACGCCTACTAGAAGATAAGATACAGAGGTTTAAATACTTGGAAATTTTAAAAAATCAGAAATACCCTTCCCCTATTTTGAATATTGCGTCTGAACCGTTTCTCTCCGAAAAACCCGAATGAAATGATTCGAAAGAGGAGAGATTCGCGCTTGAAAGGAGCCAAAAAAATCCTAAATGCGCCAACTAGAAGATACGATACAGCGGTTTAAATACTTCAAAATTTTGAAAAATCAAAAATACCCTTCCACTATTTTGAAGCTAGCGTCTGAACCGTTTCTCTCCGAAAAACCGGAATGAAACTAGTCGAAAGAGGAAAGTTTCGCGCTTGAAAGGAGCCAAAAAAATCCTAAATGCGCCTACTAGAAGATACGATACAGCTGTTTAAATACTTCGAAATTTTGAAAAATCCAAAATACCCTTCCACTATTTTGAATATAGCGTCTGAACCGTTTATCTCCGTAAAACCGGAATGAAACGAGTCGAAAGAGGAGAGTTTCGCGCTTGAAACGATCCAAAAAAATTCTAAATACGCCTACTAGAAGATAAGATACAGCGGTTTAAAAATTCCAAAATTTTAAAAAATCAAAAATGCCCTCCAATCTTTTGAATATAACGTCTGAACCGATTCTCTCCGAAAAACCCGAATGAAATGATTCGAAAGTGGAGAGATTCGCGCATGTAAGGAGCTAAAAAAATCCTAAATACGCCTACTAGAAGATAAGATACAGCGGTTTAAAGAAATCGAAATTTTAAAAAATCAAAAATACCCTTCCAGTATTTTGAATATTGCGTCTGAACCGTTTCTCTCCGAAAAACTCGAATGAATGAGTCGAAAGAGGAGAGTTCCGCGCATGAAATGAGCCAAAAAAATCCTAAATACGCCTACTAGAAAATCAGAAACAGCGGTTTAAATATTCCGAAATTTTAAAAAATCAAAAATACCCTTCCACTATTTTGAAGCTAGCGTCTGAACCGTTTCTCTCCGAAAAACCGGAATGAGACTAGTCGAAAGAGGAGAGTTTCGCGCATGAAAGGAGCCAAAAAAATCCTAAATGCGCCTACTAGAAGGTACGATAAAGCGGTTTAAATACTTCGAAATTTTGAAAAATCAAAAATACCCTTCCACCTTTTTTGAATATAGCGTCTGAACCGTTTCTCTCCGAAAAACCGGAATGAAACGTGTCGAAAGAGGAGAGTTTCGCGCTTGAAACGATCCAAAAAAATCCTAAATACGCCTACTAGAAGATAAGATACAGCGGTTTAAAAATTCCAAAATTTTATAAAATAAAAAATGCCCTCCAATCTTTTGAATATAGCGTCTGAACCGTTTCTATCCGAAAAAACCCGAATGAAATGAGTCGAAAGAGGAGAGTTTCGCGCTTGAAATGAGCCAAAAAAATCCTAAATAAGCCTACTAGAAGATAAGATACAGCGGTTTAAATACTTCGAAATTTTGAAAAATCAAAAATACCCTACCAATCTTTTGAATATTGCGTCTGAACCGTTTCTCTCCGTAAAACCCGAATGAAATGATTTGAAAGAGGAGAGAATCGCCCTTGTAAGGAGCCAAAAAAATCCTAAATACGCCTACTAGAAGATAAGATACAGCGGTTTAAATACTTCGAAATTTTGAAAAATCAAAAGTACCCAACCAATCTTTTGAATATAGCGTCTGAACCGTTTCTCTCCGAAAAACCCGAATGAAAGGATTCGAAAGAGGAGAGTTTCGCGCTTGTTAGGAGCCAAAAAATCCTAAATACGCCTACTAGAAGATAAGATACAGCGGTTTAAATACTTGGAAATTTTAAAAAATCAGAAATACCCTTCCCCTATTTTGAATATTGCGTCTGAACCGTTTCTCTCCGAAAAACCCGAATGAAATGAGTCGAAAGAGGAGAGTTTCGCGCGTGAAATGAGCCCAAAAAATCCTAAATACGCATACTTGAAGATAAGATACAGAGGTTTAAATATTCCGAAATTTTAAAAAATCAAAAATACCCTTCCACTATTTTGAATATAGCGTCTGAACCGTTTCTCTCCGAAAAACCCGACTGAAATGAGTCGAAAAAGGAGAGTTTCACGCATGAAGAGAGCCAAAAAAATCCTAAATACGCCTAATAGAAGATAAGATACAGCGGTTTAAAAATTGCGAAATTTTAAAAAATCAATAATACCCTTCCACTATTTTGAATATAGCGTCTGAACCGTTTCTCTTCGAAAAACCCGAATGAAATGAGTCGAAAGAGGAGAGTTCCGCGCATGAAAGGAGCCAAGAAAATCCTAAATGCGCCTACTAGCAGGTACGATACAGCGGTTTAAATACTTCGAAATTTTGAAAAATCAAAAATACCCTTCCACCTTTTTTGAATATAGCGTCTGAACCGTTTCTCTCCGAAAAACCGGAATGAAACGTGTCGAAAGAGGAGAGTTTCGCGCTTGAAACGATCCAAAAAAATCCTAAATACGCCTACTAGAAGATAAGTTACAGCGGTTTAAATATTCCAAAATTTTAAAAAATAAAAAATGGCCTCCAATCTTTTGAATATAGCGTCTGAACCGTTTCTCTCCGAAAAACCCGAATGAAATGAGCCGAAAGAGGAGAGTTTCACGCTTGAAATGAGCCAAAAAATCATAAATAAGCCTACTAGAAGATAAGATACAGCGGTTTAAATACTTCGAAATTTTGAAAAATCAAAAATACCCTACCAATCTTTTGAATATAGCGTCTGAACCGTTTCTCTCCGAAAAACCCGAATGAAATGGTTCGAAAGAGAAGCGATTCGCGCATGTAAGGAGCTAAAAAAATCCTAAATACGCCTACTAGAAGATAAGATACAGCGGTTTAAAGACATCGAAATTTTAAAAAATCAAAAATACCCTTCCAGTATTTTGAATATTGCGTCTGAACCGTTTCTCTCCGAAAAACCCGAATGAATGAGTTGAAAGAGGAGAGTTCCGCGCTTGAAATGAGCCCAAAAAATCCTAAATACGCATACTAGAAGATAAGATACAGAGGTTTAAATATTCCGAAATTTTAAAAAATCAATAATACCCTTCCACTATTTTGAATATAGCGTCTGAACCGTTTCTCTCCGAAAAACCCGAGTGAAATGAGTCGAAAGAGGAGAGATTCGCGCATGTAAGGAGCCAAAAAAATCCTAAATACGCCTACTAGAAGATAAGATACAGCGGTTTAAAGACTTCGAAATTTTAAAAAATCAAAAATACCCTTCCACTATTTTGAATATAGCGTCTGAACCGTTTCTCTCCGAAAAACCGGAATGAAACGAGTCGAAAGAGGAAAGTTTCGCGCTTGAAATGAGCCAAAAAATCCTAAATACGCCTACTAGAAGATATGATAGAGAGGTGTAAAAATTCCGAAATTTTAAATAATCAAAAATACCCTTCCACTATTTTGAATTTAGCGTCTGAACCGTTTCTCTCCGAAAAACCAGAATGAAATGATTCGAAAGAGGAGAGTTTCGCGCTTGTAAGGAGCTGAAAAAATCCTAAATACGCCTACTAGAAGATAAGATACAGCGGTTTAAATTCTTCGAAATTTTAAAAAATCAAAAATACCCTTCCACTATTTTGAATATAGCGTCTGAACCGTTTCTCTCCGAAAAACCGGAATGAAACGAGTCGAAAGAGGAGAGATTTGCGCTTGAAGGGAGCCAAAAAAATCCTAAATACGCCTACTAGAATATAAGATACAGAGGTTTAAAAATTTCGAAATTTTAAAAAATCAAAAATACCCTTTGACTATTTTGAATATAGCGTCTGAACCGTTCCTCTCCGAAAAACCAGAATGAAAGGATTCGAAAGAGGAGAGTTTCGCGCTTGAAATGAGCCAAAAAAATCCTAAATACGCCTACCAGAAGATAAGATACAGAGGTTTAAATATTCCGAAATTTTAAAAAATCAAAGATACCCTTCCACTATTTTGAATATAGCGTCTGAAACGTTTCTCTCTGAAAAACCGGAATGAAACGGGTCGAAAGAGGAGAGATCCGCGCTTGAAATGAGCCAAAAAAATCCTAAATACGCCTACTAGAGGATAAGATACTGCGGTTTAAATACTTCGAAATTTTAAAAAATCAAAGATACCCTTCCACTAATTTGAATATAGCTTCTGAACCGTTTCTCTCCGAAATACCCGAATGAAATGATTCGAAACAGGAGAGTTTTGCGCATGTAAGGAGCTGAAAAAATCCTAAATACGCCTACTAGAAGATAAGATACAGAGGATTGAAAATTCCGAAATTTTAAAAAGTCAAAAATAACCTTCCACTATTTTGAATATAGCGTCTGAACCGTTTCTCTCCGAAAAACAGGAATGAAACGAGTCGAAAGAGATGAGTTTCGCGCTTGAAACCAGCCAAAAAAATCCTAAATACGCCTACAAGAAGATAAGATAGAGAGGTGTAAAAATTCCGAAATATTAAAAAACCAAAAATACCCTTCCACTATTTTGAATATAGCGTCTGAACCGTTTCTCTCCGAAAAACCGGAATGAAACGAGTCGAAAGAGGAGAGTTTCGCGTTTGAAATGAGCCAAAAAATCCTAAATACGCCTACTAGAAGATATGATAGAGAGGTGTAAACATTCCGAAATTTTAAAAAATCAAAAATACCCTTCCACTATTTTGAATATAGCGTCTGAACCGTTTCTCTCCGAAAAACCAGAATGAAATGATTCGAAAGAGGAGAGTTTCGCGCATGTAAGGAGCTGAAAAAATCCTAAATACGCCTACTAGAAGATAAGATACAGCGGTTTAAAAACTTCGAAATTTTAAAAAATCAAAAATACCCTTCCACTATTTTGAATATAGCGTCTGAACCGTTTCTCTCCGAAAAACCGGAATGAAACGAGTCGAAAGAGGAGAGTTTCGCGCTTGAAATGAGCCAAAAAATCCTATATACGCCTACAAGAAGATATGATAGAGAGGTGTAAAAATTCCGAAATTTTAAAAAATCAAAAATACCCTTCCACTATTTTGAATATAGCGTCTGAACCGTTTCTCTCCAAAAAACCAGAATGAAATGATTCGAAAGAGGAGAGTTTCGCGCTTGTAAGGAGCTGAAAAAATCCTAAATACGCCTACTAGAAGATAAGATACAGCGGTTTAAATACTTCGAAATTTTAAAAAATCAAAAATACCCTTCCACAATTTTGAATATAGTGTCTGAACCGATTCTCTCCGAAAAACCCGAATGATATGATTCGAAAGAGGAGAGATTCGCGCATGTAAGGAGCCAAAAAAATCCTAAATACGCCTACTAGAAGATAAGATACAGCGGTTTAAAGACTTCGAAATTTTAAAAAATTAAAAATACCCTTCCACTATTTTGAATATAGCGTCTGAACCGTTTCTCTCCGAAAAACCGGAATGAAACGAGTCGAAAGAGGAGAGTTTCGCGCTTGAAATGAGCCAAAAAATCCTAAATACGCCTACTAGAAGATATGATAGAGAGGTGTAAAAATTCCGAAATTTTAAATAATCAAAAATACCCTTCCACTATTTTGAATATAGCGTCTGAACCGTTTCTCTCCGAAAAACCAGAATGAAATGATTCGAAAGAGGACAGTTTCGCGCTTGTAAGGAGCTGAAAAAATCCTAAATTCGCCTACTAGAAGATAAGATACAGCGGTTTAAATACTTCGAAATTTTAAAAAATCAAAAATACCCTTCCACTATTTTGAATATAGCGTCTGAACCGTTTCTCTCCGAAAAACCGGAATGAAACGGGTCGAAAGAGAAGAGATTTGTGCTTGAAGGGAGCCAAAAAAATCCTAAATACGCCTACTAGAATATAAGATACAGAGGTTTAAAAATTTCGAAATTTTAAAAAATCAAAAATACCCTTTCACTATTTTGAATATAGCGTCTGAACCGTTCGTCTCCGAAAAACCAGAATGAAAGGATTCGAAAGAGGAGAGTTTCGCGCTTGAAATGAGCCAAAAAAATCCTAAATACGCCTACTAGAGGATAAGATACAGCGGTTTAAATACTTCGAAATTTTAAAAAATCAAAGATACCCTTCCACTAATTTGAATATAGCGTCTGAACCGTTTCTCTCCGAAATACCCGAATGAAATGATTCGAAACAGGAGAGTTTTGCGCATGTAAGGAGCTGAAAAAATCCTAAATACGCCCACTAGAAGATAAGATACAGAGGTTTGAAAATTCCGAAATTTTAAAAAGTCAAAAATAACCTTCCACTATTTTGAATATAGCGTCTGAACCGTTTCTCTCCGAAAAACAGGAATGAAACGAGTCGAAAGAGATGAGTTTCGCGCTTGAAACGAGCCAAAAAAATCCTAAATACGCCTACAAGAAGATAAGATAGAGAGGTGTAAAAATTCCGAAATTTTAAAAAACCAAAAATACCCTTCCACTATTTTGAATATAGCGTCTGAACCGTTTCTCTCCGAAAAACCGGAATGAAACGAGTCGAAAGAGGAGAGTTTCGCGCTTGAAATGAGCCAAAAAGTCCTAAATATGCCTACTAGAAGATATGATAGAGAGGTGTAAAAATTCCGAAATTTTAAAAAATCAAAAATACCCTTCCACTATTTTGAATATAGCGTCTGAACCGTTTCTCTCCGAAAAACCAGAATGAAATGATTCGAAAGAGGAGAGTTTCGCGCTTGTAAGGAGCTGAAAAAATCCTAAATACGCCTACTAGAAGATAAGATACAGCGGTTTAAAAACTTCGAAATTTTAAAAAATCAAAAATACCCTTCCACTATTTTGAATATAGCGTCTGAACCGTTTCTCTCCGAAAAACCGGAATGAAACGAGTCGAAAGAGGAGAGTTTCGCGCTTGAAATGAGCCAAAAAATCCTAAATACGCCTACAAGAAGATATGATAGAGAGGTGTAAAAATTCCGAAATTTTAAAAAATCAAAAATACCCTTCCACTATTTTGAATATAGCGTCTGAACCGTTTCTCTCCAAAAAACCAGAATGAAATGATTCGAAAGAGGAGAGTTTCGCGCTTGTAAGGAGCTGAAAAAATCCTAAATACGCCTACTAGAAGATAAGATACAGCGGTTTAAATACTTCGAAATTTTAAAAAATCAAAAATACCCTTCCACTATTTTGAATATAGCGTCTGAACCGTTTCTCTCCGAAAAACCGGAATGAAACGAGTCGAAAGAGGAGAGTTTCGCGCTTGAAATGAGCCAAAAAATCCTAAATACGCCTACTAGAAGATATGATAGAGAGGTGTAAAAATTCCGAAATTTTAAAAAATCAAAAATACCCTTTCACTATTTTGAATATAGCGTCTGAAACGTTTCTCTCCGAAAAACCAGAATTAAATGTGTCGAAAGAAGAGAGTTTCGCGCTTGAAATGAGCCAAAAAAATCCTAAATACGCCTACTAGAGGATAAGATACAGCGGTTTAAATACTTCGAAATTTTAAAAAATCAAAGATACCCTTCCACTATTTTGAATATAGCGTCTGAACCGTTTCTCTCCGAAAAACCCGAATGAAATGATTCGAAAGAGGAGAGTTTTGCGCATGTAAGGAGCTGAAAAAATCCTAAATACGCCTACTAGAAGATAAGATACAGCGGTTTGAAAACTCCGAAATTTTAAAAAGTCAAAAATACCCTTCCACTATTTTGAATATAGCGTCTGAACCGTTTCTCTCCGAAAAACAGGAATGAAACGAGTCGAAAGAGGTGAGTTTCGCGCTTGAAATGAGCCAAAAAAATCCTAAATACGCCTACTAGAAGATAAGATAGAGAGGTGTAAAAATTCCGAAATTTTAAAAAATCAAAAATACCCTTCCACTATTTTGAATATAGCGTCTGAACCGTTTCTCTCCGAAAAACCGGAATGAAACGAGTCGAAAGAGGAGAGTTTCGCGCTTGAAATGAGCCAAAAAATCCTAAATATGCCTACTAGAAGATATGATACAGAGGTGTAAAAATTTCGAAATTTTAAAAAATCAAAAATACCCTTCCACTATTTTGAATATAGCGTCTGAACCGTTTCTCTCCGAAAAACCAGAATGAAATGATTCGAAAGAGGAGAGTTTTGCGCTTGTAAGGAGCTGAAAAAATCCTAAATACGCCTACTAGAAGATAAGATACAGCGGTTTAAAAACTTCGAAATTTTAAAAAATCAAAAATACCCTTTCACTATTTTGAATATAGCGTCTGAACCGTTTCTCTCCGAAAAACCGGAATGAAACGAGTCGAAAGAGGAGAGTTTCGCGCTTGAAATGAGCCAAAAAATCCTAAATACGCCTACAAGAAGATATGATACAGAGGTGTAAAAATTTCGAAATTTTAAAAAATCAAAGATACCCTTCCACTAATTTGAATATAGCGTCTGAACCGTTTCTCTCCAAAAAACCAGAATGAAATGATTCGAAAGAGGAGAGTTTCGCGCTTGTAAGGAGCTGAAAAAATCCTAAATACGCCTACTAGAAGATAAGATACAGCGGTTTAAATACTTCGAAATTTTAAAAAATCAAAAATACCCTTCCACTATTTTGAATATAGCGTCTGAACCGTTTCTCTCCGAAAAACCGGAATGAAACGAGTCGAAAGAGGAGAGTTTCGCGCTTGAAATGAGCCAAAAAATCCTAAATACGCCTACTAGAAGATATGATAGAGAGGTGTAAAAATTCCGAAATTTTAAAAAATCAAAAATACCCTTCCACTATTTTGAATATAGCGTCTGAACCGTTTCTCTCCGAAAAACCGGAATGAAACGAGTCGAAAGAGGAGAGATCCGCGCTTGAAATGAGCCAAAAAAATCCTAAATACGCCTACTAGAGGATATGATACAGCGGTTTAAATACTTCGAAATTTTAAAAAATCAAAGATACCCTTCCACTAATTTGAATATAGCTTCTGAACCGTTTCTCTCCGAAATACCCGAATGCAATGGTTCGAAAGAGGAGAGTTTTGCGCATGTAAGGAGCTGAAAAAATCCTAAATACGCCTACTAGAAGATAAGATACAGAGGTTTGAAAATTCCGAAATTTTAAAAAATCAAAAATAACCTTCCACTCTTTTGAATATAGCGTCTGAACCGTTTCTCTCCGAAAAACAGGAATGAAACGAGTCGAAAGAGGAGAGTTTCGCGCTTGAAATGAGCCAAAAAATCCTAAATACGCCTACTAGAAGATAAGGATACAGCGGTTTAAATACTTCGAAATTTTAAAAAATCAAAGATACCCTTCTACTAATTTGAATATAGCTTCTGAACCGTTTCTCTCCGAAATACCCGAATGAAATGATTCGAAAGAGGAGAGTTTCGCGCTTGAAACGAGCCAAAAAAATCCTAAATACGCCTACTAGAAGATAAGATAGAGAGGTGTAAAAATTCCGAAATTTTAAAAAACCAAAAATACCCTTCCACTATTTTGAATATAGCGTCTGAACCGTTTCTCTCCGAAAAACAGGAATGAAGCGAGTCGAAAGATGAGAGTTTCGCGCTTGAAACGAGCCAAAAAAATCCTAAATACGCCTACTAGAAGATATGATAGAGAGGTGTAAAAATTCCGAAATTTTAAAAAATCAAAAATACCCTTCCACTATTTTGAATATAGCGTCTGAAACGTTTCTCTCCGAAAAACCAGAATGAAATGATTCGAAAGAGGAGAGATTCGCGCTTGTAAGGAGCTGAAAAAATACTAAATACGCCTACTAGAAGATAAGATACAGAGGTTTGAAAATTCCGAAATTTTAAAAAATCAAAAATAACCTTCCACTCTTTTGAATATAGCGTCTGAACCGTTTCTCTCCGAAAAACAGGAATGAAACGAGTCGAATGAGGAGAGTTCCGCGCATGAAATGAGCCAAAAAATCCTAATTACGCCTACTAGAAGATAAGATACAGCGGTTTAAAAACTCCGAAATTTTAAAAAATAAAAAATACCCCCCCCCAAATTTGGTGATAGTGTCTGAAACGTTTCTCTCCGAAAAATCCGAATGAAATGGCTCGAAAGAGGAGAGTTTCGCGCTTGAGTTGAGCCAAAAAAAACCTAAACATGCCTTCTAGAAGATAAGATATAGCGGTTTAAATACTCCGAAATATTAAAAAATCAAAAATACACTTCCACTCTTATGAATATATAGTCTGGTCCGTTTCTCTCCGAAAAACTCAAATGAAATGTTTCGAAAGAGGAGAGTTTCTGCGCTTGAAATGAGCCAAAAAAACCTAAATAATCCTACTAGAAGATAAGATACAGCGGTTTAAATATTCCGAAATTTTAAAAAATCAAAGATACCCTTCCACTATTTTGAATATAGCGTCTGAACCGTTTCTCTCCGAAAAACCCGAATAAAATGATTCGAAAGAGGAGAGTTTCGCGCTTGAAATGAGAAAAAAAAACCTAAATACGCCTACTAGAAGAGAAGATACAGCGATTTAAATACTTCGAAATTTTAAAAAATCAAAAATACCCTTCCACTATGATGAATATAGTGTCTGAACCGTTTCTCTCCGAAAAAACCCGAATGAAATTATTCGAAAGAGGAGAGTTTCGCGCTGGAAATGTGCCGAAAATATCCTAAATACGTCTACAAGTAGATAAGATACAGCGGTTTAAATACTTCGAAATTTTAAAATATCAAATATAATCTTCCACTATTTTGAATATAGCGCCTGAAACGTTTCCCTCCGAAAATCCCGAATGAAATGACTCGAAAGAGGGGTGATTCGCCCTTGAAATGAGCCAAAAAAATTCAAAATACACGTACTGGAAGATAAGATACAGCGGTTTAAAGACTCCGAAATTTTAAAAAATCGAAAGTACCTATCCACTATTTTGATTATAGCGTCTGAGCCGTTTCTCTAACAAAAACACGAGTGAAATGACTCAAAAGAGGAGAGCTTCGCGCTTGAAATGAGCCAAAAAAATTCTGAATACGCCTACTAGAAGATAAGATACAGCGGTTTAAATATTCCGAAATTTTAAAAAATAAATAATACCCACCACTAGTTTGGCGATAGTGTCTGAAACGTTTCTCTCCGAAAAACCCGAATGAAATGATTTGAAAGTGGTGTGTTTCGCGCTTGAATTGAGCCCAAAAAATCCTAAATACGCCTACTAGAAGATAAGATACAGCGGTTTAAATATTCCGAAATTTTAAAAAATCATAAATACCCTTCCACTATTTTGAATATAGCGTCTGAACCGTTTCTCTCTGAAAAACCCGAATGAAATGTTTCGATAGAGGAGAGTTTCGCGCGTGTAGGGAGCCAAAAAAATCCTAAACTCGCATACTAGAAGATAAGATACAGCGGTTTAAAAATTACGAAATTTTAGAAAATCAAAAATACCCTTCCACTATTTTGAATATAGCGTCTGAACCGTTTCTCTCCGAAATACCCGAATGAAATCAGTCGAAGGAGGAGAGTTTCGCGCTTGACAGAAGCCAAAAAAATCATAAACACGCCTACTAGAAGATAAGATACAGCGGTTTAAATATTTCGAAATTTTAAAAAATAAAAAATACCCTTCCTCTAATTTGAATATAGCGTCATAACCGTTTCTCTCCGAAAAACCGGAATGAAATGATTCGAAAGAGGAGAGTTTCGCGCTTGTAAGTAGTCAAAAAAATCCTAATTACGCCTACTAGAAGATATGATACAGCGGTTTAAAAACTTCGAAATTTTAAAAAATCAAAAATACCCTTCCACTAATTTGAATATAGCGTCATAACCGTTTCTCTCCGAAAAACCCGAATGAAATGATTTGAAAGTGGGGTGTTTCGCGCTCGAAATGAGCCCAAAAAATCCTTAATACGCCTACTAGAAGATAAGATACAGCGGTTTAAATATTCCGAAATTTTAAAAAATCAAAAATACCCTTCCACTATTTTGAATATAGCGTCTGAACCGTTTCTCTCCGAAAAACCCGAATGAAATAATTCGAAAGAGGAGTGTTTCGCGCTTTTAAGGAGTCAAAAAATCCTAAATACGCGTACTAGAAGATAAGATACAGCGGTTTAAATACTTCGAAATTTTAAAAAATTAAAATACCCTTCCACTTGTTTGAATATAGCGTCTGAACCGTTTCTCTCCGAAAAACCCGAATGAAATGTGTCGAAAGAGGAGAGTTTCGCGCTTGAAATGAGCCAAAAATATCCTAAATACGCCTTCTAGAAGATAAGATACAGCGGTTTAAAAACTTCGAAGTTTTAAAAAATCAGAAATATCCTTCCACTATTATGAATATAGCGTCTGAACCGCTTCTCTCCTTAAAACCCGAATGAAATCAGTCGAAACAGGAGAGTTTCGTGCTTGAAATGAGCCAAAAAAATCCTAAATACGCCTACTAGAAGAGCAGATACAGCGATTTCAATACTTCGAAATTTTAAAAAATCAAAAATACCCTTCCACTATTTTGAGTATAGCGACTGAACCGTTTCTCTCCGAAAAACCCGAATGAAATGATTTGAAACTGGAGTGTTTCGCGTTTGTAATGAGCCCAAAAAATCCTAAATACGCCTCCTAGAAGATAAGATACAGCGGTTTAAATATTCCGAAATTTTAAAAAATCAAAAATACCCTTTCACTATTTTGAATATAGCGTCTGAACCGTTTCTCTCCGAAAAACCCGAATGAAACGAGTCGAAAAAGAAGAGCTTCGCGCTTGTAAGGAGCCAAAAAAATCCTAAATACGCCTACTAGAAGATAAGATACAGCGGTTTAAATACTTCGAAATTTTAAAAAATCAAAAATACCCTTGCACTATTTTGAATATAGCGTCTGAACCGTTTCTCTCCGAAAAACCCGAATGAAATGAGTCGAAAGAGGAGTGTTTCGCGCTTGTAAGGATCCAAAAAAATCCTAAATACGCCTACTAGAAGATAAGATACAGCGGTTTAAAAATTCCGAAATTATAAAAAATCAAAAATACCCTTCCACTATTTTGAATATAGCGTCTGAACCGTTTCTCTCCGAAAAACCGGAATGAAAAGAGTCGAAAGAGGAGAGTTTCGCGCTTGAAACGAGCCAAAAAAATCCTAAATACGCCTACTAGAAGATAAGATACAGCGGTTTAGATACTCTGAAATTTTAAAAAATCAGAAATACCCTTCCCCTATTTTGAATATAGCGTCTGAACAGTTTCTCTCCGAAAAACCCGAATGAAATGATTCGAAAGAGGAGAGTTTCGCGCTCGATATGAGCCAAAAAAATCCTAAATACGCCTACTAGAGGATAAGATACAGCGGTTTAAAACGTTCGAAATTTTAAAAAATCAAAAATTCCCTTCCACTATTTTGAATATAGCGTCTGAACCGTTTCTCTCCGAAAAACCCGAATAAAAGGTTTCGAAAGAGGAGAGTTTCGCGCTTGTAAGGAGCTAAAAAAATCATAATACGCCTACTAGAAGATAAGATACAGCGGTTTAAAAACTCCGAAATTTTAAAAAATCTAAAATACCCTTCCACTATTTTGAATATAGCGTCTGAACCGTTTCTCTCCGAAAAACCGGAATGAAATCAGTCGAAAGAGGAGAGTTTCGCGCTTGTAAGAAGCCAAAAAATCCTAAATACGACTACTAGAAGATAAGATACAGCGGTTTAAAGACATCGAAATTTTAAAAAATCAAAAATACCCTCCACTCTTTTGAATATAGCGTCTGAACCGTTTCTCTCCGAAAAACCCGAATGAAATGTGTCGAAAGAGGAGAGTTTCGCGCTTGTAAGGAGCCAAAAAAATCCTAAATACGCCTACTAGAATATAAGATACAGCGGTTTAAAAATTCCGAAATTTTGAAAAATCAAAAATATCCTTCCACTATTTTGAATATAGCGTCTGAACAGTTTCTCTCCGAAAAACCGGAATGAAACGATTCGAAAGAGGAGAGTTTCGCGCTTGAAATGAGCCCAAACAATCCTAAATACGCCTACTAGAAGATAAGATACAGCGTTTTAAAAATTCCGAAATTTTAAAAAATCAAAAATTCCCTTCCACTATTTTGAATATAGCGTCTGAACAGTTTCTCTCCGAAAAACCCGAATGAAATGAGTCGAAAGAGGAGAGTTTCGCGCTTGAAGGGAGCCAAAAAAATCCTAAATACGCCTACTAGAAGATAAGATACAGCGGTTTAAAATTCCCGAAATTTTAAAAAATCAAAAATACCCTTCCACTATTTTGAATATAGCGTCTGAACCGTTTCTCTCCGAAAAACCCGAATGAAATGAGTCGAAAGAGGAGAGTTTCGCGCTTGAAATGAGCCCAAAAAATCCTAAATACGCCTACTAGAAGATAAGATACAGCGGTTTAAATACTCCGAAATTTTAAAAAATCAAAAATACCCTTCCACTATTTTGAATATAGCGTCTGAACCGTTTCTCTCCGAAAAACCCGAATGAAATCAGTCGAAAGATGGAGAGTTTCGCGCTTGAAATGAGCACAAAAAATCCTAAATACGCCTACTAGAAGATAAGATACAGCGGTTTAAAAACTTCGAAATTTTAAAAAATCAAAAATACCCTTCCACTATTTTGAATATAGCGTCTGAACCGTTTCTCTCCGAAAAACCCGAATGAAATCAGTCGAAAGAGGAGAGTTTCGCGCTTGTAAGGAGCCAAAAAAATCCTAAATACGCCTACTAGAAGATAAGATACAGCGGTTTAAATACTTCGAAATTTTAAAAAATCAAAAATACCCTTCCACTATTTTGAATATAGCGTCTGAACCGTTTCTCTCCGAAAAACCCGAATGAAATTAGTCGAAAGAGGAGAGTTTCGCGCTTGTAAGGAGCCAAAAAAATCTTAAATACGCCTACTAGAAGATAAGATACAGCGGTTTAAAACTTCGAAATTTTAAAAAATCAAAAATACCCTTCCACTATTTTGAATATAGCGTCTGAACCGTTTCTCTCCGAGAAACCCGAATGAAATGAGTCGAAAGAGGAGAGTTTCGCGCTTGAAAGGAGCCAAAAAAATCCTAAATACGCCTACTAGAAGATAAGATACAGCGGTTTAAAAACTACGAAATTTTAAAAAATCAAAAATACCCTTCCACTATTTTGAATATAGCGTCTGAACCGTTTCTCTCCGAGAAACCCGAATGAAATGAGTCGAAAGAGGAGAGTTTCGCGCTTGTAAGGAGCCAAAAAATCCTAAATACGCCTACTAGAAGATAAGATACAGCGGTTTAAAGACTTCGAAATTTTAGAAAATCAAAAATACCCTTCCACTATTTTGAATATAGCGTCTGAACCGTTTCTCTCCGAGAAACCGGAATGAAATCAGTCGAAAGAGGAGAGTTTTGCGCTTGTAAGGAGCCAAAAAAATCCTAAATACGCCTACTAGAAGATAAGATACAGCGGTTTAAAAACTACGAAATTTTAAAAAATCAAAAATACCCTTCCACTATTTTGAATATAGCGTCTGAACCGTTTCTCTCCGAGAAACCCGAGTGAAATCAGTCGAAAGAGGAGAGTTTCGCGCTTGTAAGGAGCCAAAAAAATCCTAAATACGCCTACTAGAAGATAAGATACAGCGGTTTAAAGACTTCGAAATTTTAAAAAATCAAAAATACCCTTCCACTATTTTGAATATAGCGTCTGAACCGTTTCTCTCCGAGAAACCCGAATGAAATCAGTCGAAAGAGGAGAGTTTCGCGCTTGTAAGGAGCCAAGAAAATCCTAAATACGCCTACTAGAAGATAAGATACAGCGGTTTAAAAACTACGAAATTTTAAAAAATCAAAAATACCCTTCCACTATTTTGAATATAGCGTCTGAACCGTTTCTCTCCGAAAAACCCGAATGAAATGAGTCGAAAGAGGAGAGTTTCGCGCTTGTAAGGAGCCAAAAAATCCTAAATACGCCTACTAGAAGATAAGATACAGCGGTTTAAAAACTTCGAAATTTTAAAAAATCAAAAATACCCTTCCACTATTTTGAATATAGCGTCTGAACCGTTTCTCTCCGAGAAACCCGAATGAAATCAGTCGAAAGAGGAGAGTTTCGCGCTTGTAATGAGCCAAAAAATCTGAAATACGCCTACTAGAAGATAAGATACAGCGGTTTAAAAACTTCGAAATTTTAAAAAATCAAAAATACCCTTCCACTATTTTGAATATAGCGTCTGAACCGTTTCTCTCCGAGAAACCCGAATGAAATCAGTCGAAAGAGGAGAGTTTCGCGCTTGTAAGGAGCCAAAAAATCCTAAATACGCCTACTAGAAGATAAGATACAGCGGTTTAAAAACTACGAAATTTTAAAAAATCAAAAATACCCTTCCACTATTTTGAATATAGCGTCTGAACCGTTTCTCTCCGAGAAACCCGAATGAAATCAGTCGAAAGAGGAGAGTTTTGCGCTTGTAAGTGAGCCAAAAAAATCCTAAATACGCCTACTAGAAGATAAGATACAGCGGTTTAAAAATTACGAAATTTTAAAAAATCAAAAATACCCTTCCACTATTTTGAATATAGCGTCTGAACCGTTTCTCTCCGAGAAACCCGAATGAAATCAGTCGAAAGAGGAGAGTTTCGCGCTTGTAAGGAGCCAAAAAAATCCTGAAATACGCCTACTAGAAGATAAGATACAGCGGTTTAAAAACTTCGAAATTTTAAAAAATCAAAAATACCCTTCCACTATTTTGAATATAGCGTCTGAACCGTTTCTCTCCGAGAAACCCGAATGAAATCAGTCGAAAGAGGAGAGTTTCGCGCTTGAAAGGAGCCAAAAAAATCCTGAAATACGCCTACTAGAAGATAAGATACAGCGGTTTAAAAACTTCGAAATTTTAAAAAATCAAAAATACCCTTCCACTATTTTGAATATAGCGTCTGAACTGTTTCTCTCCGAGAAACCCGAATGAAATCAGTCGAAAGAGGAGAGTTTCGCGCTTGTAAGGAGCCAAAAAATCCTAAATACGCCTACTAGAAGATAAGATACAGCGGTTTAAAAACTTCGAAATTTTAAAAAATCAAAAATACCCTTCCACTATTTTGAATATAGCGTCTGAACCGTTTCTCCGAGAAACCCGAATGAAATCAGTCGAAAGAGGAGAGTTTCGCGCTTGTAAGTGAGCCAAAAAATCCTGAAATACGCCTACTAGAAGATAAGATACAGCGGTTTAAAAATTTCGAAATTTTAAAAAATCAAAAATACCCTTCCACTATTTTGAATATAGCGTCTGAACCGTTTCTCTCCGAGAAACCGAATGAAACGAGTCGAAAGAGGAGAGTTTCGCGCTTGTAATGAGCCAAAAAATCCTGAAATACGCCTACTAGAAGATAAGATACAGCGGTTTAAAAATTACGAAATTTTAAAAAATCAAAAATACCCTTCCACTATTTTGAATATAGCGTCTGAACCGTTTCTCTCCGAGAAACCCGAATGAAATCAGTCGAAAGAGGAGAGTTTCGCGCTTGTAAGGAGCCAAAAAATCCTGAAATACGCCTACTAGAAGATAAGATACAGCGGTTTAAAAACTACGAAATTTTAAAAAATCAAAAATACCCTTCCACTATTTTGAATATAGCGTCTGAACCGTTTCTCTCCGAGAAACCCGAATGAAATGAGTCGAAAGAGGAGAGTTTCGCGCTTGTAAGGAGCCAAAAAATCTGAAATACGCCTACTAGAAGATAAGATACAGCGGTTTAAAAACTTCGAAATTTTAAAAAATCAAAAATACCCTTCCACTATTTTGAATATAGCGTCTGAACCGTTTCTCTCCGAGAAACCCGAATGAAATCAGTCGAAAGAGGAGAGTTTCGCGCTTGTAAGGAGCCAAAAAATCCTAAATACGCCTACTAGAAGATAAGATACAGCGGTTTAAAAACTTCGAAATTTTAAAAAATCAAAAATACCCTTCCACTATTTTGAATATAGCGTCTGAACCGTTTCTCTCCGAGAAACCCGAATGAAATGAGTCGAAAGAGGAGAGTTTCGCGCTTGTAAGGAGCCAAAAAAATCCTGAAATACGCCTACTAGAAGATAAGATACAGCGGTTTAAAAACTTCGAAATTTTAAAAAATCAAAAATACCCTTCCACTATTTTGAATATAGCGTCTGAACTGTTTATCTCCGAGAAACCGAATGAAATCAGTCGAAAGAGGAGAGTTTTGTGCTTGTAAGGAGCCAAAAAATCCTGAAATACGCCTACTAGAAGATAAGATACAGCGGTTTAAAAACTTCGAAATTTTAAAAAATCAAAAATACCCTTCCACTATTTTGAATATAGCGTCTGAACCGTTTCTCTCCGAGAAACCTGAATGAAATCAGTTGAAAGAGGAGAGTTTTGTGCTTGTAATGAGCCAAAAAATCCTAAATACGCCTACTAGAAGATAAGATACAGCGGTTTAAAAATTACGAAATTTTAAAAAATCAAAAATACCCTTCCACTATTTTGAATATAGCGTCTGAACTGTTTCTCTCCGAGAAACCCGAATGAAACGAGTCGAAAGAGGAGAGTTTTGCGCTTGTAAGGAGCCAAAAAATCTGAAATACGCCTACTAGAAGATAAGATACAGCGGTTTAAAAACTACGAAATTTTAAAAAATCAAAAATACCCTTCCACTATTTTGAATATAGCGTCTGAACCGTTTCTCTCCGAGAAACCCGAATGAAACGAGTCGAAAGAGGAGAGTTTTGTGCTTGAAAGGAGCCAAAAAAATCCTAAATACGCCTACTAGAAGATAAGATACAGCGGTTTAAAAATTACGAAATTTTAAAAAATCAAAAATACCCTTCCACTATTTTGAATATAGCGTCTGAACCGTTTATCTCCGAAAAACCCGAATGAAATGAGTCGAAAGAGGAGAGTTTTGCGCTTGTAAGGAGCCAAAAAAATCCTGAAATACGCCTACTAGAAGATAAGATACAGCGGTTTAAAAACTTCGAAATTTTAAAAAATCAAAAATACCCTTCCACTATTTTGAATATAGCGTCTGAACCGTTTCTCTCCGAGAAACCCGAATGAAATGAGTCGAAAGAGGAGAGTTTCGCGCTTGTAAGGAGCCAAAAAATCCTGAAATACGCCTACTAGAAGATAAGATACAGCGGTTTAAAAACTTCGAAATTTTAAAAAATCAAAAATACCCTTCCACTATTTTGAATATAGCGTCTGAACTGTTTCTCTCCGAGAAACTCGAATGAAATGAGTCGAAAGAGGAGAGTTTCGCGCTTGTAAGGAGCCAAAAAATCCTGAAATACGCCTACTAGAAGATAAGATACAGCGGTTTAAAAACTTCGAAATTTTAAAAAATCAAAAATACCCTTCCACTATTTTGAATATAGCGTCTGAACTGTTTCTCTCGAGAAACCCGAATGAAATCAGTCGAAAGAGGAGAGTTTTGCGCTTGTAGGGAGCCAAAAAATCCTGAAATACGCCTACTAGAAGATAAGATACAGCGGTTTAAAAACTTCGAAATTTTAAAAAATCAAAAATACCCTTCCACTATTTTGAATATAGCGTCTGAACCGTTTCTCTCCGAGAAACCCGAATGAAATCAGTCGAAAGAGGAGAGTTTTGTGCTTGTAAGGAGCCAAAAAAATCCTAAATACGCCTACTAGAAGATAAGATACAGCGGTTTAAAAACTACGAAATTTTAAAAAATCAAAAATACCCTTCCACTATTTTGAATATAGCGTCTGAACCGTTTATCTCCGAGAAACCCGAATGAAATGAGTTGAAAGAGGAGAGTTTTGCGCTTGTAAGGAGCCAAAAAAATCCTGAAATACGCCTACTAGAAGATAAGATACAGCGGTTTAAAAACTTCGAAATTTTAAAAAATCAAAAATACCCTTCCACTATTTTGAATATAGCGTCTGAACTGTTTATCTCCGAAAAACCCGAATGAAATGAGTTCGAAAGAGGAGAGTTTCGTGCTTGTAAGGAGCCAAAAAATCCTAAATACGCCTACTAGAAGATAAGATACAGCGGTTTAAATATTTCGAAATTTTAAAAAATCAAAAATACCCTTCCACTATTTTGAATATAGCGTCTGAACTGTTTCTCTCCGAGAAACCCGAATGAAATGAGTCGAAAGAGGAGAGTTTTGTGCTTGTAAGGAGCCAAAAAAATCCTGAAATACGCCTACTAGAAGATAAGATACAGCGGTTTAAAGACTTCGAAATTTTAAAAAATCAAAAATACCCTTCCACTATTTTGAATATAGCGTCTGAACCGTTTCTCTCGAGAAACCCGAATGAAATGAGTCGAAAGAGGAGAGTTTCGCGCTTGTAAGGAGCCAAAAAAATCCTGAAATACGCCTACTAGAAGATAAGATACAGCGGTTTAAAAATTACGAAATTTTAAAAAATCAAAAATACCCTTCCACTATTTTGAATATAGCGTCTGAACCGTTTCTCTCCGAGAAACCGAATGAAATCAGTCGAAAGAGGAGAGTTTCGCGCTTGAAAGGAGCCAAAAAAATCCTAAATACGCCTACTAGAAGATAAGATACAGCGGTTTAAAAACTTCGAAATTTTAAAAAATCAAAAATACCCTTCCACTATTTTGAATATAGCGTCTGAACCGTTTCTCTCCGAAAAACCCGAATGAAATGAGTCGAAAGAGGAGAGTTTCGCGCTTGTAAGGAGCCAAAAAATCCTGAAATACGCCTACTAGAAGATAAGATACAGCGGTTTAAAACCTTCGAAATTTTAAAAAATCAAAAATACCCTTCCACTATTTTGAATATAGCGTCTGAACCGTTTCTCTCCGAGAAACCCGAATGAAATGAGTCGAAAGAGGAGAGTTTCGCGCTTGTAATGAGCCAAAAAATCCTAAATACGCCTACTAGAAGATAAGATACAGCGGTTTAAAAATTACGAAATTTTAAAAAATCAAAAATACCCTTCCACTATTTTGAATATAGCGTCTGAACCGTTTCTCTCCGAGAAACCTGAATGAAACTAGTCGAAAGAGGAGAGTTTTGTGCTTGAAAGGAGCCAAAAAATCCTAAATACGCCTACTAGAAGATAAGATACAGCGGTTTAAAAACTTCGAAATTTTAAAAAATCAAAAATACCCTTCCACTATTTTGAATATAGCGTCTGAACCGTTTATCTCCGAAAAACCTGAATGAAATGAGTTGAAAGAGGAGAGTTTTGCGCTTGTAAGGAGCCAAAAAAATCCTAAATACGCCTACTAGAAGATAAGATACAGCGGTTTAAAATACTTCGAAATTTTAAAAAATCAAAAATACCCTTCCACTATTTTGAATATAGCGTCTGAACCGTTTCTCTCCGAAAAACCCGAATGAAATCAGTCGAAAGAGGAGAGTTTCGCGCTTGTAAGGAGCCAAAAAAATCCTGAAATACGCCTACTAGAAGATAAGATACAGCGGTTTAAAAACTTCGAAATTTTAAAAAATCAAAAATACCCTTCCACTATTTTGAATATAGCGTCTGAACCGTTTCTCTCCGAAAAACCCGAATGAAACGAGTCGAAAGAGGAGAGTTTTGCGCTTGAAAGGAGCCAAAAAAATCCTGAAATACGCCTACTAGAAGATAAGATACAGCGGTTTAAAAACTTCGAAATTTTAAAAAATCAAAAATACCCTTCCACTATTTTGAATATAGCGTCTGAACCGTTTATCTCCGAAAAACCCGAATGAAATCAGTCGAAAGAGGAGAGTTTCGTGCTTGTAAGGAGCCAAAAAAATCCTGAAATACGCCTACTAGAAGATAAGATACAGCGGTTTAAAAATTTCGAAATTTTAAAAAATCAAAAATACCCTTCCACTATTTTGAATATAGCGTCTGAACTGTTTCTCTCCGAAAAACCCGAATGAAACTGAGTCGAAAGAGGAGAGTTTCGCGCTTGAAAGGAGCCAAAAAAATCCTAAATACGCCTACTAGAAGATAAGATACAGCGGTTTAAAGACTTCGAAATTTTAAAAAATCAAAAATACCCTTCCACTATTTTGAATATAGCGTCTGAACCGTTTCTCTCCGAGAAACCCGAATGAAACGAGTCGAAAGAGGAGAGTTTTGCGCTTGAAAGGAGCCAAAAAAATCCTGAAATACGCCTACTAGAAGATAAGATACAGCGGTTTAAAAACTTCGAAATTTTAAAAAATCAAAAATACCCTTCCACATATTTTGAATATAGCGTCTGAACCTGTTTCTCCGAGAAACCCGAATGAAACGAGTCGAAAGAGGAGAGTTTCGCGCTTGAAG
>NW_028256418.1:0-25236 GCF_048593485.1 Apis florea | reverse complement strand
TCTTCTGGTAGGCGTATTTAGGATTTTTTGGGCTCATTTCAAGCGCGAAACTCTCCTCTTTCGAATCATTTCATTCGGGTTTTTCGGAGAGAAACGGTTCAGACGCTATATTCAAAATAGTGGAAGGGTATTTTTGATTTTTTAAAATTTCGAAGTATTTAAACCGCTGTATCTTATCTTCTAGTATGCGTATTTAGGATTTTTTGGCTCGTTTCAAGCGCGAAACTCTCCTCTTTCGAATCGTTTCATTCTGGTTTTTCGGAGAGATACGGTTCAGACGCTATATTCAAAATAGTGGAAGGGTATTTTTGATTTTTTAAAATTTCGGAGTCTTTAAACCGCTGTATCTTATCTTCTAGTAGGCGTATTTAGGATTTTTTGGCTCCTTCAAGCGCGAATCTCTCCTCTTTCGAATCGTTTCATTCGGGTTTTTCGGAGAGAAACGGTTCAGACGCTATATTCAAAATAGTGGAAGGGTATTTTTGATTTTTTAAAATTTCGAAGTCTTTAAACCGCTGTATCTTATCTTCTAGTAGGCGTATTTAGGATTTTTTTAGCTCCTTACAAGCGCGAAACTCTCCTCTTTCGAATCATTTCATTCTGGTTTTTCGGAGAGAAGCGGTTCAGACGCTATATTCAAAATAGTGGAAGGGTATTTTTGATTTTTTAAAATTTCGGAAATTTACACCTCTCTATCATATCTTCTAGTAGGCGTATTTAGGATTTTTTGGCTCATTTCAAGCGCGAAACTCTCCTCTTTCGACTCGTTTCATTCCGGTTTTTCGGAGAGAAACGGTTCAGACGCTATATTCAAAATAGTGGAAGGGTATTTTTGATTTTTTAAAATTTCGAAGTCTTTAAACCGCTGTATCTTATCTTCTAGTAGGCGTATTTAGGATTTTTTTGGCTCCTTTCAAGCGCAAAACTCTCCTCTTTCGACTCGTTTCATTCCGGTTTTTCGGAGAGAAACGGTTCAGACGCTATATTCAAAATAGTGGAAGGGTATTTTTGATTTTTTAAAATTTCGGAGTTTTTAAACCGCTGTATCTTATCTTCTAGTAGGCGTATTTAGGATTTTTTTGGCTCCTTTCAAGCGCGAAACTCTCCTCTTTCGATTCATTTCATTCGGGTTTTTCGGAGAGAAACGGTTCAGACGCTATATTCAAAAGAGTGGAGGGTATTTTTGATTTTTTAAAATTTCGGAGTTTTTAAACCGCTGTATCTTATCTTCTAGTAGGCGTATTTAGGATTTTTTTGGCTCGTTTCAAGCGCGAAACTCTCCTCTTTCGACACGTTTCATTCTGGTTTTTCGGAGAGAAACGGTTCAGACGCTATATTCAAAATAGTGGAAGGCTATTTTTGATTTTTTAAAATTTCGGAGTATTTAAACCGCTGTATCTTATCTTCTAGTAGGCGTATTTAGGATTTTTTTGGCTCATTTCAAGCGGGAAACTCTCCTCTTTCGACTCATTTCATTCGGGTTTTTCGGAGAGAAACGGTTCAGACGCTATATTCAAAATAGTGGAAGGGTATTATTGATTTTTTAAAATTTCGGAATATTTAAACCTCTGTATCTTATCTTCTGGTATGCGTATTTAGGATTTTTTGGGCTCATTTCAAGCGCGAAACTCTCCTCTTTCGACTCATTTCATTCGGGTTTTTCGGAGAGAAACGGTTCAGACGCAATATTCAAAATAGGGGAAGGGTATTTTTGATTTTTTAAAATTTCCATGTATTTAAACCGCTGTATCTTATCTTCTAGTAGGCGTATTTAGGATTGTTTTGGCTCACTTCAAGCGCAAATCTCTCCTCTTTCGACTCGTTTCATTCCGGTTTTTCCGAGAGAAACGGTTCAGACGCTGTAATCAAAATAGTGGAAGGGTATTTTTGATTTTTTAAAATTTCGAAGTATTTAAACCGCTGTATCTTATCTTCTAGTAGGCGAATTTAGGATTTTTTCAGCTCCTTACAAGCGTGAAACTCTCCTCTTTCGAGTCATTTCATTCTGGTTTTTCGGAGAGAAGCGGTTCAGACGCTATATTCAAAATAGTGGAAGGGTATTTTTGATTTTTTAAAATTTCGGAATTTTTACACCTCTCTATCATATCTTCTAGTAGGCGTATTTAGGATTTTTTGGCTCATTTCAAGCGCGAAACTCTCCTCTTTCGACTCGTTTCATTCCGGTTTTTCGGAGAGAAACGGTTCAGACGCTATATTCAAAATAGTGGAAGGGTATTTTTGATTTTTTAAAAATTCGAAGTCTTTAAACCGCTGTATCTTATCTTCTAGTAGGCGTATTTAGGATTTTTTTGGCTCCCTTCAAGCGCAAAACTCTCCTCTTTCGACTCGTTTCATTCCGGTTTTTCGGAGAGAAACGGTTCAGACGCTATATTCAAAATAGTGGAAGGGTATTTTTGATTTTTTAAAATTTCGGAATATTTAAACCTCTGTATCTTGTCTTCTAGTAGGCGTATTTAGGATTTTTTTGGCTCATTTCAAGCGCGAAACTCTCCTCTTTCGACTCATTTCATTCTGGTTTTTCGGAGAGAAACGGTTCAGACGCTATATTCAAAATAGTGGAAGGGTATTTTTGATTTTTTAAAATTTCGGAGTATTTAAACCGCTGTATCTTATCTTCTAGTAGGCGTATTTAGGATTTTTTGGGCTCATTTCAAGCGCGAAACTCTCCTCTTTCGACTCATTTCATTCGGGTTTTTCGGAGAGAAACGGTTCAGACGCTATATTCAAAATAGTGGAAGGGTATTTTTGATTTTTTAAAATTTCGGAGTATTTAAACCGCTGTATCTTATCTTCTAGTAGGCGTATTTAGGATTTTTTGGCTCGTTTCAAGCGCGAAACTCTCCTCTTTCGACTCGTTTCATTCGGGTTTTTCGGAGAGAAACGGTTCAGACGCTATATTCAAAATAGTGGAAGGGTATTTTTGATTTTTTAAAATTTCGGAGTATTTAAACCGCTGTATCTTATCTTCTAGTAGGCGTATTTAGGATTTTTTTGGCTCATTTCAAGCGCGAAACTCTCCTCTTTCGACTCGTTTCATTCGGGTTTTTCGGAGAGAAACGGTTCAGACGCTATATTCAAAATAGTGGAAGGGTATTTTTGATTTTTTAAAATTTCGAAGTATTTAAACCGCTGTATCTTATCTTCTAGTAGGCGTATTTAGGATTTTTTCAGCTCATTACAAGCGCGAAACTCTCCTCTTTCGATTCATTTCATTCGGGTTTTTCGGAGAGAAACGGTTCAGACGCTATATTCAAAATAGTGGAAGGGTATTTTTGATTTTTTAAAATTTCGGAGTTTTTAAACCGCTGTATCTTATCTTCTAGTAGGCGTATTTAGGATTTTTTTGGCTCTTTTCAAGCGCGAAACTCTCCTCTTTCGACACGTTTCATTCTGGTTTTTCGGAGAGAAACGGTTCAGACGCTATATTCAAAATAGTGGAAGGCTATTTTTGATTTTTTAAAATTTCGAAGTATTTAAACCGCTGTATCTTATCTTCTAGTAGGCGAATTTAGGATTTTTTCAGCTCCTTACAAGCGTGAAACTCTCCTCTTTCGAGTCATTTCATTCTGGTTTTTCGGAGAGAAGCGGTTCAGACGCTATATTCAAAATAGTGGAAGGGTATTTTTGATTTTTTAAAATTTCGGAATTTTTACACCTCTCTATCATATCTTCTAGTAGGCGTATTTAGGATTTTTTGGCTCATTTCAAGCGCGAAACTCTCCTCTTTCGACTCGTTTCATTCCGGTTTTTCGGAGAGAAACGGTTCAGACGCTATATTCAAAATAGTGGAAGGGTATTTTTGATTTTTTAAAATTTCGAAGTCTTTAAACCGCTGTATCTTATCTTCTAGTAGGCGTATTTAGGATTTTTTTGGCTCCCTTCAAGCGCAAAACTCTCCTCTTTCGACTCGTTTCATTCCGGTTTTTCGGAGAGAAAAGGTTCAGACGCTATATTCAAAATAGTGGAAGGGTATTTTTGATTTTTTAAAATTTCGAAGTATTTAAACCGCTGTATCTTATCTTCTAGTAGGCGTATTTAGGATTTTTTTGGCTCCCTTCAAGCGCAAAACTCTCCTCTTTCGACTCGTTTCATTCCGGTTTTTCGGAGAGAAAAGGTTCAGACGCTATATTCAAAATAGTGGAAGGGTATTTTTGATTTTTTAAAATTTCGAAGTATTTAAACCGCTGTATCTTATCTTCAAGTAGGCGTATTTAGGATTTTTTCAGCTCCTTACAAGCGCGAAACTCTCCTCTTTCGATTCAATTCATTCGGGTTTTTCGGAGAGAAACGGTTCAGACGCTATATTCAAAATAGTGGAAGGGTATTTTAGATTTTTAAAAATTTCGGAATTTTTAAACCGCTGTATCTTATCTTCTAGTAGGCGTATTTAGGATTTTTTTGGCTCGTTTCAAGCGCGAAACTCTCCTCTTTCGACACGTTTCATTCTGGTTTTTCGGAGAGAAACGGTTCAGACGCTATATTCAAAATAGTGGAAGGCTATTTTTGATTTTTTAAAATTTCGGAATATTTAAACCTCTGTATCTTGTCTTCTAGTAGGCGTATTTAGGATTTTTTTGGCTCATTTCAAGCGGGAAACTCTCCTCTTTCGACTCATTTCATTCGGGTTTTTCGGAGAGAAACGGTTCAGACGCTATATTCAAAATAGTGGAAGGGTATTATTGATTTTTTAAAATTTCGGAATATTTAAACCTCTGTATCCTATCTTCTGGTATGCGTATTTAGGATTTTTTGGGCTCATTTCAAGCGCGAAACTCTCCTCTTTCGACTCATTTCATTCGGGTTTTTCGGAGAGAAACGGTTCAGACGCAATATTCAAAATAGGGGAAGGGTATTTCTGATTTTTTAAAATTTCCATGTATTTAAACCGCTGTATCTTATCTTCTAGTAGGCGTATTTAGGATTGTTTTGGCTCACTTCAAGCGCAAATCTCTCCTCTTTCGACTCGTTTCATTCCGGTTTTTCCGAGAGAAACGGTTCAGACGCTATAATCAAAATAGTGGAAGGGTATTTTTGATTTTTTAAAATTTCGAAGTATTTAAACCGCTGTATCTTATCTTCTAGTAGGCGAATTTAGGATTTTTTCAGCTCCTTACAAGCGTGAAACTCTCCTCTTTCGAGTCATTTCATTCTGGTTTTTCGGAGAGAAGCGGTTCAGACGCTATATTCAAAATAGTGGAAGGGTATTTTTGATTTTTTAAAATTTCGGAATTTTTACACCTCTCTATCATATCTTCTAGTAGGCGTATTTAGGATTTTTTGGCTCATTTCAAGCGCGAAACTCTCCTCTTTCGACTCGTTTCATTCCGGTTTTTCGGAGAGAAACGGTTCAGACGCTATATTCAAAATAGTGGAAGGGTATTTTTGATTTTTTAAAATTTCGAAGTCTTTAAACCGCTGTATCTTATCTTCTAGTAGGCGTATTTAGGATTTTTTTGGCTCCCTTCAAGCGCAAAACTCTCCTCTTTCGACTCGTTTCATTCCGGTTTTTCGGAGAGAAAAGGTTCAGACGCTATATTCAAAATAGTGGAAGGGTATTTTTGATTTTTTAAAATTTCGAAGTATTTAAACCGCTGTATCTTATCTTCTAGTAGGCGTATTTAGGATTTTTTCAGCTCCTTACAAGCGCGAAACTCTCCTCTTTCGATTCAATTCATTCGGGTTTTTCGGAGAGAAACGGTTCAGACGCTATATTCAAAATAGTGGAAGGGTATTTTAGATTTTTAAAAATTTCGGAATTTTTAAACCGCTGTATCTTATCTTCTAGTAGGCGTATTTAGGATTTTTTTGGCTCGTTTCAAGCGCGAAACTCTCCTCTTTCGACACGTTTCATTCTGGTTTTTCGGAGAGAAACGGTTCAGACGCTATATTCAAAATAGTGGAAGGCTATTTTTGATTTTTTAAAATTTCGGAATATTTAAACCTCTGTATCTTGTCTTCTAGTAGGCGTATTTAGGATTTTTTTGGCTCATTTCAAGCGGGAAACTCTCCTCTTTCGACTCATTTCATTCGGGTTTTTCGGAGAGAAACGGTTCAGACGCTATATTCAAAATAGTGGAAGGGTATTATTGATTTTTTAAAATTTCGGAATATTTAAACCTCTGTATCTTATCTTCTGGTATGCGTATTTAGGATTTTTTGGGCTCATTTCAAGCGCGAAACTCTCCTCTTTCGACTCATTTCATTCGGGTTTTTCGGAGAGAAACGGTTCAGACGCAATATTCAAAATAGGGGAAGGGTATTTCTGATTTTTTAAAATTTCCATGTATTTATACCGCTGTATCTTATCTTCTAGTAGGCGTATTTAGGATTTTTTGGCTCCTAACAAGCGCGAAACTCTCCTCTTTCGAATCCTTTCATTCCGGTTTTTCGGAGAGAAACGGTTCAGACGCTATATTCAAAATAGTGGAAGGGTATTTTTGATTTTTTAAAATTTCGAAGTCTTTAAACCGCTGTATCTTATCTTCTAGTAGGCGTATTTAGGATTTTTTTGGCTCCCTTCAAGCGCAAAACTCTCCTCTTTCGACTCGTTTCATTCCGGTTTTTCGGAGAGAAAAGGTTCAGACGCTATATTCAAAATAGTGGAAGGGTATTTTTGATTTTTTAAAATTTCGAAGTATTTAAACCGCTGTATCTTATCTTCTAGTAGGCGTATTTAGGATTTTTTCAGCTCCTTACAAGCGCGAAACTCTCCTCTTTCGATTCAATTCATTCGGGTTTTTCGGAGAGAAACGGTTCAGACGCTATATTCAAAATAGTGGAAGGGTATTTTAGATTTTTAAAAATTTCGGAGTTTTTAAACCGCTGTATCTTATCTTCTAGTAGGCGTATTTAGGATTTTTTTGGCTCGTTTCAAGCGCGAAACTCTCCTCTTTCGACACGTTTCATTCTGGTTTTTCGGAGAGAAACGGTTCAGACGCTATATTCAAAATAGTGGAAGGCTATTTTTGATTTTTTAAAATTTCGGAATATTTAAACCTCTGTATCTTGTCTTCTAGTAGGCGTATTTAGGATTTTTTTGGCTCATTTCAAGCGGGAAACTCTCCTCTTTCGACTCATTTCATTCGGGTTTTTCGGAGAGAAACGGTTCAGACGCTATATTCAAAATAGTGGAAGGGTATTATTGATTTTTTAAAATTTCGGAATATTTAAACCTCTGTATCTTATCTTCTGGTATGCGTATTTAGGATTTTTTGGGCTCATTTCAAGCGCGAAACTCTCCTCTTTCGACTCATTTCATTCGGGTTTTTCGGAGAGAAACGGTTCAGACGCAATATTCAAAATAGGGGAAGGGTATTTCTGATTTTTTAAAATTTCCATGTATTTAAACCGCTGTATCTTATCTTCTAGTAGGCGTATTTAGGATTTTTTGGCTCCTAACAAGCGCGAAACTCTCCTCTTTCGAATCCTTTCATTCGGGTTTTTCGGAGAGAAACGGTTCAGACGCAATATTCAAAATACTGGAAGGGTATTTTTGATTTTTTAAAATTTCGATGTCTTTAAACCGCTGTATCTTATCTTCTAGTAGGCGTATTTAGGATTTTTTTAGCTCCTTACATGCGCGAATCTCTCCTCTTTCGAAACATTTCATTCCGGTTTTTCGGAGAGAAGCGGTTCAGACGCTATATTCAAAATAGTGGAAGGGTATTTTTGATTTTTTAAAATTTCGGAAATTATATACCTCTCTATCATATCTTCTAGTAGGCGTATTTAGGATTTTTTGGCTCATTTCAAGCGCGAAACTCTCCTCTTTCGACTCGTTTCATTCCGGTTTTTCGGAGAGAAACGGTTCAGACGCTATATTCAAAATAGTGGAAGGGTATTTTTGATTTTTTAAAATTTCGAAGTCTTTAAACCGCTGTATCTTATCTTCTAGTAGGCGTATTTAGGATTTTTTTGGCTCCCTTCAAGCGCAAAACTCTCCTCTTTCGACTCGTTTCATTCCGGTTTTTCGGAGAGAAACGGTTCATACGCTATCTTCAAAATAGTGGAAGGGTATTTTTGATTTTTTAAAAATTCGGAATTTTTAAACCGCTGTATCTTATCTTCTAGTAGGCGTATTTAGGATTTTTTTGGCTCCCTTCATGCGCGAAACTCTCCTTTTTCGACTCATTTCATTCGGGTTTTTCGGAGAGAAACGGTTCAGACGCTATATTCAAAAGATTGGAGGGTATTTTTGATTTTTTGAAATTTCGATGTCTTTAAACCGCTGTATCTTATCTTCTAGTAGGCGTATTTAGGATTTTTTTGGCTCGTTTCAAGCGCGAAACTCTCCTCTTTCGACACGTTTCATTCTGGTTTTTCGGAGAGAAACGGTTCAGACGCTATATTCAAAATAGTGGAAGGCTATTTTTGATTTTTTAAAATTTCGGAATATTTAAACCTCTGTATCTTGTCTTCTAGTAGGCGTATTTAGGATTTTTTTGGCTCATTTCAAGCGGGAAACTCTCCTCTTTCGACTCATTTCATTCGGGTTTTTCGGAGAGAAACGGTTCAGACGCTATATTCAAAATAGTGGAAGGGTATTATTGATTTTTTAAAATTTCGGAATATTTAAACCTCTGTATCTTATCTTCTGGTATGCGTATTTAGGATTTTTTGGGCTCATTTCAAGCGCGAAACTCTCCTCTTTCGACTCATTTCATTCGGGTTTTTCGGAGAGAAACGGTTCAGACGCAATATTCAAAATAGGGGAAGGGTATTTCTGATTTTTTAAAATTTCCATGTATTTAAACCGCTGTATCTTATCTTCTAGTAGGCGTATTTAGGATTGTTTTGGCTCACTTCGAGCGCAAATCTCTCCTCTTTCGACTCGTTTCATTCCGGTTTTTCCGAGAGAAACGGTTCAGACGCTGTAATCAAAATAGTGGAAGGGTATTTTTGATTTTTTAAAATTTCGAAGTATTTAAACCGCTGTATCTTATCTTCTAGTAGGCGAATTTAGGATTTTTTCAGCTCCTTACAAGCGTGAAACTCTCCTCTTTCGAATCATTTCATTCTGGTTTTTCGGAGAGAAGCGGTTCAGACGCTATATTCAAAATAGTGGAAGGGTATTTTTGATTTTTTAAAATTTCGGAATTTTTACACCTCTCTATCATATCTTCTAGTAGGCGTATTTAGGATTTTTTGGCTCATTTCAAGCGCGAAACTCTCCTCTTTCGACTCGTTTCATTCCGGTTTTTCGGAGAGAAACGGTTCAGACGCTATATTCAAAATAGTGGAAGGGTATTTTTGATTTTTTAAAATTTCGAAGTCTTTAAACCGCTGTATCTTATCTTCTAGTAGGCGTATTTAGGATTTTTTTGGCTCCCTTCAAGCGCAAAACTCTCCTCTTTCGACTCGTTTCATTCCGGTTTTTCGGAGAGAAACGGTTCAGACGCTAAATTCAAAATAGTGGAAGGCTATTTTTGATTTTTTAAAATTTCGGAATATTTAAACCTCTGTATCTTGTCTTCTAGTAGGCGTATTTAGGATTTTTTTGGCTCATTTCAAGCGGGAAACTCTCCTCTTTCGACTCATTTCATTCGGGTTTTTCGGAGAGAAACGGTTCAGACGCTATATTCAAAATAGTGGAAGGGTATTATTGATTTTTTAAAATTTCGGAATATTTAAACCTCTGTATCTTATCTTCTGGTATGCGTATTTAGGATTTTTTGGGCTCATTTCAAGCGCGAAACTCTCCTCTTTCGACTCATTTCATTCGGGTTTTTCGGAGAGAAACGGTTCAGACGCAATATTCAAAATAGGGGAAGGGTATTTCTGATTTTTTAAAATTTCCATGTATTTAAACCGCTGTATCTTATCTTCTAGTAGGCGTATTTAGGATTTTTTGGCTCCTAACAAGCGCGAAACTCTCCTCTTTCGAATCCTTTCATTCCGGTTTTTCGGAGAGAAACGGTTCAGACGCTATATTCAAAATAGTGGAAGGGTATTTTTGATTTTTTAAAATTTCGAAGTCTTTAAACCGCTGTATCTTATCTTCTAGTAGGCGTATTTAGGATTTTTTGGCTCCTAACAAGCGCGAAACTCTCCTCTTTCGAATCCTTTCATTCGGGTTTTTCGGAGAGAAACGGTTCAGACGCAATATTCAAAATACTGGAAGGGTATTTTTGATTTTTTAAAATTTCGATGTCTTTAAACCGCTGTATCTTATCTTCTAGTAGGCGTATTTAGGATTTTTTTAGCTCCTTACATGCGCGAATCTCTCCTCTTTCGAAACATTTCATTCCGGTTTTTCGGAGAGAAGCGGTTCAGACGATATATTCAAAATAGTGGAAGGGTATTTTTGATTTTTTAAAATTTCGGAAATTATACACCTCTCTATCATATCTTCTAGTAGGCGTATTTAGGATTTTTTGGCTCATTTCAAGCGCGAAACTCTCCTCTTTCGACTCGTTTCATTCCGGTTTTTCGGAGAGAAACGGTTCAGACGCTATATTCAAAATAGTGGAAGGGTATTTTTGATTTTTTAAAATTTCGAAGTCTTTAAACCGCTGTATCTTATCTTCTAGTAGGCGTATTTAGGATTTTTTTGGCTCCCTTCAAGCGCAAAACTCTCCTCTTTCGACTCGTTTCATTCCGGTTTTTCGGAGAGAAACGGTTCATACGCTATCTTCAAAATAGTGGAAGGGTATTTTTGATTTTTTAAAAATTCGGAATTTTTAAACCGCTGTATCTTATCTTCTAGTAGGCGTATTTAGGATTTTTTTGGCTCCCTTCATGCGCGAAACTCTCCTTTTTCGACTCATTTCATTCGGGTTTTTCGGAGAGAAACGGTTCAGACGCTATATTCAAAAGATTGGAGGGTATTTTTGATTTTTTGAAATTTCGATGTCTTTAAACCGCTGTATCTTATCTTCTAGTAGGCGTATTTAGGATTTTTTTGGCTCGTTTCAAGCGCGAAACTCTCCTCTTTCGACACGTTTCATTCTGGTTTTTCGGAGAGAAACGGTTCAGACGCTATATTCAAAATAGTGGAAGGCTATTTTTGATTTTTTAAAATTTCGGAATATTTAAACCTCTGTATCTTGTCTTCTAGTAGGCGTATTTAGGATTTTTTTGGCTCATTTCAAGCGGGAAACTCTCCTCTTTCGACTCATTTCATTCGGGTTTTTCGGAGAGAAACGGTTCAGACGCTATATTCAAAATAGTGGAAGGGTATTATTGATTTTTTAAAATTTCGGAATATTTAAACCTCTGTATCTTATCTTCTGGTATGCGTATTTAGGATTTTTTGGGCTCATTTCAAGCGCGAAACTCTCCTCTTTCGACTCATTTCATTCGGGTTTTTCGGAGAGAAACGGTTCAGACGCAATATTCAAAATAGGGGAAGGGTATTTCTGATTTTTTAAAATTTCCATGTATTTAAACCGCTGTATCTTATCTTCTAGTAGGCGTATTTAGGATTGTTTTGGCTCACTTCAAGCGCAAATCTCTCCTCTTTCGACTCGTTTCATTCCGGTTTTTCCGAGAGAAACGGTTCAGACGCTGTAATCAAAATAGTGGAAGGGTATTTTTGATTTTTTAAAATTTCGAAGTATTTAAACCGCTGTATCTTATCTTCTAGTAGGCGAATTTAGGATTTTTTCAGCTCCTTACAAGCGTGAAACTCTCCTCTTTCGAATCATTTCATTCTGGTTTTTCGGAGAGAAGCGGTTCAGACGCTATATTCAAAATAGTGGAAGGGTATTTTTGATTTTTTAAAATTTCGGAATTTTTACACCTCTCTATCATATCTTCTAGTAGGCGTATTTAGGATTTTTTGGCTCATTTCAAGCGCGAAACTCTCCTCTTTCGACTCGTTTCATTCCGGTTTTTCGGAGAGAAACGGTTCAGACGCTATATTCAAAATAGTGGAAGGGTATTTTTGATTTTTTAAAATTTCGAAGTCTTTAAACCGCTGTATCTTATCTTCTAGTAGGCGTATTTAGGATTTTTTTGGCTCCCTTCAAGCGCAAAACTCTCCTCTTTCGACTCGTTTCATTCCGGTTTTTCGGAGAGAAACGGTTCAGACGCTAAATTCAAAATAGTGGAAGGCTATTTTTGATTTTTTAAAATTTCGGAATATTTAAACCTCTGTATCTTGTCTTCTAGTAGGCGTATTTAGGATTTTTTTGGCTCATTTCAAGCGGGAAACTCTCCTCTTTCGACTCATTTCATTCGGGTTTTTCGGAGAGAAACGGTTCAGACGCTATATTCAAAATAGTGGAAGGGTATTATTGATTTTTTAAAATTTCGGAATATTTAAACCTCTGTATCTTATCTTCTGGTATGCGTATTTAGGATTTTTTGGGCTCATTTCAAGCGCGAAACTCTCCTCTTTCGACTCATTTCATTCGGGTTTTTCGGAGAGAAACGGTTCAGACGCAATATTCAAAATAGGGGAAGGGTATTTCTGATTTTTTAAAATTTCCATGTATTTAAACCGCTGTATCTTATCTTCTAGTAGGCGTATTTAGGATTTTTTGGCTCCTAACAAGCGCGAAACTCTCCTCTTTCGAATCCTTTCATTCCGGTTTTTCGGAGAGAAACGGTTCAGACGCTATATTCAAAATAGTGGAAGGGTATTTTTGATTTTTTAAAATTTCGAAGTCTTTAAACCGCTGTATCTTATCTTCTAGTAGGCGTATTTAGGATTTTTTTGGCTCCCTTCAAGCGCAAAACTCTCCTCTTTCGACTCGTTTCATTCCGGTTTTTCGGAGAGAAAAGGTTCAGACGCTATATTCAAAATAGTGGAAGGGTATTTTTGATTTTTTAAAATTTCGAAGTATTTAAACCGCTGTATCTTATCTTCTAGTAGGCGTATTTAGGATTTTTTCAGCTCCTTACAAGCGCGAAACTCTCCTCTTTCGATTCAATTCATTCGGGTTTTTCGGAGAGAAACGGTTCAGACGCTATATTCAAAATAGTGGAAGGGTATTTTAGATTTTTAAAAATTTCGGAATTTTTAAACCGCTGTATCTTATCTTCTAGTAGGCGTATTTAGGATTTTTTTGGCTCTTTTCAAGCGCGAAACTCTCCTCTTTCGACACGTTTCATTCTGGTTTTTCGGAGAGAAACGGTTCAGACGCTATATTCAAAATAGTGGAAGGCTATTTTTGATTTTTTAAAATTTCGGAATATTTAAACCTCTGTATCTTGTCTTCTAGTAGGCGTATTTAGGATTTTTTTGGCTCATTTCAAGCGGGAAACTCTCCTCTTTCGACTCATTTCATTCGGGTTTTTCGGAGAGAAACGGTTCAGACGCTATATTCAAAATAGTGGAAGGGTATTATTGATTTTTTAAAATTTCGGAATATTTAAACCTCTGTATCTTATCTTCTGGTATGCGTATTTAGGATTTTTTGGGCTCATTTCAAGCGCGAAACTCTCCTCTTTCGACTCATTTCATTCGGGTTTTTCGGAGAGAAACGGTTCAGACGCAATATTCAAAATAGGGGAAGGGTATTTTTGATTTTTTAAAATTTCCATGTATTTAAACCGCTGTATCTTATCTTCTAGTAGGCGTATTTAGGATTTTTTGGCTCCTAACAAGCGCGAAACGATCCTCTTTCGAATCCTTTCATTCGGGTTTTTCGGAGAGAAACGGTTCAGACGCAATATTCAAAATACTGGAAGGGTATTTTTGATTTTTTAAAATTTCGATGTCTTTAAACCGCTGTATCTTATCTTCTAGTAGGCGTATTTAGGATTTTTTTAGCTCCTTACATGCGCGAATCTCTCCTCTTTCGAAACATTTCATTCCGGTTTTTCGGAGAGAAGCGGTTCAGACGCTATATTCAAAATAGTGGAAGGGTATTTTTGATTTTTTAAAATTTCGGAAATTTTACACCTCTCTATCTTATCTTCTAGTAGGCGTATTTAGGATTTTTTGGCTCATTTCAAGCGCGAAACTCTCCTCTTTCGACTCGTTTCATTCCGGTTTTTCGGAGAGAAACGGTTCAGACGCTATATTCAAAATAGTGGAAGGGTATTTTTGATTTTTTAAAATTTCGGAATTTTTAAACCGCTGTATCTTATCTTCTAGTAGGCGTATTTAGGATTTTTTTGGCTCCCTTCATGCGCGAAACTCTCCTTTTTCGACTCATTTCATTCGGGTTTTTCGGAGAGAAACGGTTCAGACGCTATATTCAAAAGATTGGAGGGTATTTTTGATTTTTTGAAATTTCGATGTCTTTAAACCGCTGTATCTTATCTTCTAGTAGGCGTATTTAGGATTTTTTTGGCTCGTTTCAAGCGCGAAACTCTCCTCTTTCGACACGTTTCATTCTGGTTTTTCGGAGAGAAACGGTTCAGACGCTATATTCAAAATAGTGGAAGGAATATTTTGATTCCGCGAAACTCTCCTCTTTCGAATCATTTCATTCTGGTTTTTCGGAGAGAAGCGGTTCAGACGCTATATTCAAAATAGTGGAAGGGTATTTTTGATTTTTTAAAATTTCGGAATTTTTACACCTCTGTATCTTATCTTCTAGTAGGCGTATTTAGGATTTTTTGGCTCATTTCAAGCGCGAAACTCTCCTCTTTCGACTCGTTTCATTCGGGTTTTTCGGAGAGAAACGGTTCAGACGCTATATTCAAAATAGTGGAAGGGTATTTTTGATTTTTTAAAATTTCGAAGTCTTTAAACCGCTGTATCTTATCTTCTAGTAGGTGTATTTAGGATTTTTTTGGCTCCCTTCGAGCGCAAAACTCTCCTCTTTCGACTCGTTTCATTCGGGTTTTTCGGAGAGAAACGGTTCAGACGCTATATTCAAAATAGTGGAAGGGTATTTTTGATTTTTTAAAATTTCGAAGTCTTTAAACCGCTGTATCTTATCTTCTAGTAGGCGTATTTAGGATTTTTTTGGCTCACTTCAAGCGCGAAACTCTCCTCTTTCGACTCGTTTCATTCGGGTTTTTCGGAGAGAAACGGTTCAGACGCTATATTCAAAATAGTGGAAGGGTATTTTTGATTTTTAAAAATTTCGGAGTATTTAAACCTCTGTATCTTATCTTCTAGTAGGCGTATTTGGGATTTTTTTGGCACCTTTCAAGCGCGAAGCTCTCCTCTTTCGATTGATTTCATTCGGGTTTTTCGGAGAGAAACGGTTCAGACGCTATATTCAAAATAGACGAAGGGTATTTTTGATTTTTTAAAATTTCGGAGTATTTAAACCGCTGTATCTTATCTTCTAGTAGGCGTATTTAGGAATTTCTTGGCTCCTTTCAAGCGCGATACTCTCCTCTACCGACTCGTTTCATTCCGGTTTTTCGGAGACAAACGGTTCAGACGCTATATTCAAAATAGTGGAAGAGTATTTTTGATTTTTTAAAATTTCGGATTTTTTAAACCGCTCTATCTTATCTTCTAGTAGGCGTATTTGGGATTTTTTTGGCTCACTTCAAGCGCGAAACTCTCCTCTTTCGACTGATTTCATTCGGGTTTTTCAGAGAGAAACGGTTCAGACGCTATATTCAAATTAGTGGAAGGGTATTTTTTTTTTTTAAATTTCGAAGTTATTAAACCGCTTTATCTTATCTTGTAGTAGGCGTGTTTAGGATTATTTTTGGCTTATTTCAGGCACGAAACTCTCCTCTTTTGACTCATTTCATTCGGGTTTATAGGAGAGAAACGGTTCAGACGCTATATTAAAATAGTGGAAGGGTATTTTTGATTTTTCAAAATTTCGGAGTTTTTAAACCGCTGTTTCTTATCTTCTAGTAGGCGTATTTAGGATTTTTTTGGCTCATTTCAAGCGCGAATCTCTCCTCTTTCGACGCATTTCATTCGGGTTTTTCGGAGAGAAACAGTTCAGACGCTATATTTAAACTAGTGGATGGGTATTTTAATTTTTTAAATTTCGAACTATTTAAACCGCTGTATCTTATCTTCTAGTAGACGTAATTAGGATTTTTTTGACTACTTACAAGCGCGGAACTCTCCTCTTTCGAATCATTTCATTCGGGTTTTTCGGAGAGAAACGGTTCAGACGCTATATTCAAAAGATTGGAAGGGTATTTTTGATTTTTCAAAATTTCGGAGTTTTTAAACCGCTGTATCTTAACTTGTAGTAGGCGTGTTTAGGATTTTTTTTGGCTTATTTCAGGCACGAAACTCTCCTCTTTCGACTCGTTTCATTCCGGTTTTTCGGAGAGAAACGGTTCAGACGCTATCTTCAAAATAGTGGAAGGGTATATTTGATTTTTTAAAATTTCGGAATATTTAAACCGCTATATCTTATCTTCTATTAGGCGCATTTAGGATTTTTTCGGCACATTTCAAGCGCGGAACTCTCCTCTTTCGACTCATTTCATTCGGGTTTTTCGGAGAGTAACGGTTCAGACGCAATATTCAAAATACTGGAAGGGTATTTTTGATTTTTTAAAATTTCGATGTATTTAAACCGCTGTATCTTATCCTTTAGTAGGCGTATTAAGGTTTTTTTTGGCTTATTTCAAGCGCGAAACTCACCTCTTTCGACTGATTACATTTGGGTTTTTCGGAGAGAAACGGTTCAGACGCTATATTCAAAATAGTGGAAGGGTATTTTTGATTTTTTAAAATTTCGGAATATTTAAACCGCTGTATCTTATCTTCTACTAGGCGTATTTAGGATTTTTTGGGCTCATTTCAAGCGCGAAACACTCTTCTTTCGAATCATTACATTCGGGTTTTCCGGAGAGAAACGTTTCAGACGCTATATTCAAAATAGTGGAAGGGTATTTTTGATTTTTTAAAATTTCGGAATATTTAAACCGCTGTATCTTATCCTTTAGTAGGCGTATTTAGGTTTTTTTTGGCTTATTTCAAGCGCGAAACTCTCCTCTTTCGACTGATTTCATTGGGGTTTTTCGGAGAGAAACGGTTCAGACGCTATATTTAGAAGAGTGGAAGGGTATTTTTGATTTTTTAAAATTTCGGAGTATTTAAACCGCTGTATCTTATCTTCTAGTAGGCGTATTTAGGATTTTTTTGGCTCCTTTCAAGCGCGAAACTCTCCTCTTTCGACTCATTTCATTCGGGTTTTTCGGAGAGAAACGGTTCAGACGCTATATTCAAAATAGTGGAAGGGTATTTTTGATTTTTTAATATTTCGTAGTTTTTAACCCGCTGTATATTATCTTCTAGTAGGCGTATTTAGGATTTTTTTGGCTCATTTTAAGCGCGAACCTCTCCTGTTTCGACTGATTTCATTCGGGTTTTTCGGAGAGAAACGGTTTAGACGCTATATTCAAAAGAGTGGAAGGTTATTTTTGATTTTTTAAAATTTCGAAGTATTTAAACCTCTGTATCTTATCTTCTAGTAGGCGTATTTAGGATTTTTTTGGCTAATTTCAAGCGGGATCCTCTCCTCTTTCGAATCGTTTTATTCCGGTTTTTCGGAGAGAAACGGTTCCGACGCTATATTCAAAATAGTGGAAGAGTATTATTGATTTTTAAAATTTCGGAAAATTTAAACCGCTGTATCTTATCTTCTGGTAGGCGTATGTAGGATTTTTTTGGTTCATTTCAAGCGCGGAACTCTCAACTTTCGACACATTTCATTCGGGTTTTTCGGAGAGAAACGGTTCAGACGCTCTATTCAAAATAGTGGAAGGCTATTTTTGATTTTTTAAAATGTCGAAGTTTTTAAACCGCTGTATCTTATCTTCTAGTAGGCGTATTTAGGATTTTTTTGGCTCATTTCAAGCGCGAAACTCTCGTCTTTCGATTGATTTCATTCGGGTTTTTCGGAAAGAAACGGTTCAGACGCTATATTCAAAATAGTGGAAGGGTATTTTTGATTTTTTAAAAATTCCAAGTATTTAAATCGCTGTATCATCTCTTCTAGTAGGCGCATTTAGGATTTTTTTGGTTCATTTCAAGCGCGAAACTCTCCTCTTTCAACGCATTTCATTCGGGTTTTTCAGAGAGAAACGATTCAGACGCTATATTCAAAATAGAGGAAGGGTATTTTTGATTTTTTAAAATTTCGGAATTTTTAAACATCTGTATCTTATCTTCTGGTAGGCATATTTAGGATTTTTTGAACTCATTTCAAGCGCGAAACTCTCCTCTTTCGTCTCATTTCATTCGGGTTTTTCGGAGAGAAACGGTTCAGACGCGATATTAAATTAGTTGAAGGATATTTTTGATTTTTTAAAATTTCGAAGTTTTTAAACCGCTGTATCTTATCTTCTAGTAGGCTTGTTTAGGATTTTTTTGGCTCATTTCAAGTGTGAAGCTCTCCTCTTTCGACGCATTTCATTCGGGTTTTTGGGGGAGAAACGGTTCAGACGCTATATTCAAACTAGTGGATGGGTATTTTAATTTTTTACAATTTCGAAGTTTTTAAACCACTGTATCTTTTCTTCTAGTTGGCGTATTTAGGATTTTTTTGACTACTTACAAGCGCGAAACACTCCTCTTTCGAAACATTTCATTCGGGTTTTTCGGAGAGAAACTGTTCAGACGCTATATTCAAAATAATGGAAGGCTATTTTTGATTTTTTAAAATTTCGGAGTAAGAAAACCGCTGTATCTTATCTTCAAGTAGTCGAATTTAGTATTTTTTTGGCTCCTTTCAAGCGCGATACTCTCCTCTTTCGACTTCTTTCATTCCGGTTTTTTAGAGAGAAATGGTTCAGACGCTATATTCAAAATAGTGGAAGGGTATTTTTGATTTTTTAAAATTTCAAAGTATTTAAACCGCTGTATCTTATCTTCTAGTAGGCGTATTTAGGATTTTTTTGGCTCATTTCATGCGAGAACCTCTACTCTTTCGATTGATTTCATTCGGGTTTTTCGGAGAGAAACGGTTCAGACGCTATATTCAAAATAGTGGAAGGGTATTTTTGATTTTTTAAAATTTCGGAGTTTTTAAACCTCTGTATCTTATCTTCTAGTAGGCGTATTTGGGATTTTTTTGGCACCTTTCAAGCGCGAAGCTCTCCTCTTTCGATTGATTTCATTCGGGTTTTTCGGAGAGAAACGGTTCAGACGCTATATTCAAAATAGACGAAGGGTATTTTTTATTTTCTATAATTTCGGAGTCTTTAAACCGCTGTATCATATCTTCTAGTAGGCGTATTAGGATTTTTTTGGCTCACTTCAAGCGCGAAATTGTCCTCTTTCGACTCATTGCATTCGTGTTTTTCGGAGAGAAACGGTTCAGACGCTATATTCAAAATAGTGGAAGGGTATTTTAGATTTTTTAAAATATCGAAGATTTTAAACCGCAGTATCTTATCTTCTATTATGCGTATTTAGGATTTTTCTGGCTCCTTACAAGCGAGAAACTCTCCTCTTTCGAATCCTTTCATTCGGGTTTTTCTGTGAGAAACGGTTCAGACGCTATATTCAAAATAGTGGAAGGGTATATTTGATTTTTTAAAATTTCGGAATTTTTAAACCTCTGTATCTTATCTTCTAGTAGGCGTATTTAGGATTTTTTTGGCTCATTTCAGGCTCGAATCTCTGCTCTTTCGAAGCATTTCATTCGGGTTTTTCGGAGAGAAACGGTTCAGACGCTATATTCAAACTAGTGGATGGGTATTTTAATTTTTCAAAACTTCGGAGTTTTGAAACCGCTGTATCTTATCTTCTAGTAGGCGTATTTGGGATATTTTTGGCTCATTTCAAGCGCGAAGCTCTCCTCTTTCGATTGATATCATTCGGATTTTTCAGAGAGAAACGGTTCAGACGCTATATTCAAAATAGTGGAAGGGTATTTTTGATTTTCTAAAATTTCGGAGTTTTTAAACCGCTGTATCTTACCTTCTAGTAGGCGTATTTAGGATTTTTTTGGCACATTTCAAGCGCGGAACTCTCCTCTTTCGAATCATTTCATTCGGGTTTTACGGAGAGAAACGGTTCAGACGCTATATTCAAAATAGTGGAAGGGTATTTTTCATTTTCTAAAATTTCGGAGTTTTTAAACCGCTTTATCTTATCTTCTAGTCGGCGTACTTATGATTTTTTTGGCATATTTCAAGCGCGAAACACTCCTCTTTCGTCTGATTTCATTCGGGTTTTTCGGAGAGAAACGATTCAGACGCTATATTCAAAATATTGGGAGGGTATTTTTGATTTTCTAAAATTTCGGAGTTTTTAAACCGCTTTATCTTATCTTCTAGTAGTCGTATTTGGGATATTTTTGGCTCATTTCAAGCGCGAAGCTCTCCTCTTTCGATTGATTTCATTCGGGTTTTTCGGAGAGAAACGGTACAGACGCTACATTCAAAATAGTGGAAGAGTATTTCTGATTTTCTAAAATTTCGGAGTTTTTAAACCGCTGTATCTTATTTTCTAGTAGGCGGATTTTGGATTTTTTTGGCTCCTTACAAGCGCGAAACTCTCCTCTTTCGGATAATTTCATTCTGGTTTTTCGGAGAGAGACGGTTCAGGCGCTATATTCAAAATAGTGAAGGGTATTTTTGATTTTCTAAAATTTCGGAGTTTTTAATCCTCTGTATCTTATCTTCTACTAGGCGTATTTAGGATTTTTTTGGCTCATTTCAGGCTCGAATCTCTGCTCTTTCGAAGCATTTCATTCGGGTTTTTCGGAGAGAAACGATTCAGACGCTATATTCAAACTAGTGGATGGGTATTTTAATTTTTCAAAACTTCGGAGTTTTGAAACCGCTGTATCTTATCTTCTAGTAGGCGTATTTGGGATATTTTTGGCTCATTTCAAGCGCGAAGCTCTCCTCTTTCGATTGATATCATTCGGGTTTTTCAGAGAGAAACGGTTCAGACGCTATATTCAAAATAGTGGAAGGGTATTTTTGATTTTCTAAAATTTCGGAGTTTTTAAACCGCTGTATCTTACCTTCTAGTAGGCGTATTTAGGATTTTTTTGGCACATTTCAAGCGCGGAACTCTCCTCTTTCGAATCATTTCATTCGGGTTTTACGGAGAGAAACGATTCAGACGCTATATTCAAAATAGTGGAAGGGTATTTTTCATTTTCTAAAATTTCGGAGTTTTTAAACCGCTTTATCTTATCTTCTAGTCGGCGTACTTATGATTTTTTTGGCATATTTCAAGCGCGAAACACTCCTCTTTCGTCTGATTTCATTCGGGTTTTTCGGAGAGAAACGATTCAGACGCTATATTCAAAATATTGGGAGGGTATTTTTGATTTTCAAAAATTTCGGAGTTTTTAAACCGCTTTATCTTATCTTCTAGTAGTCGTATTTGGGATATTTTTGGCTCATTTCAAGCGCGACGCTCTCCTCTTTCGATTGATTTCATTCGGGTTTTTCGGAGAGAAACGGTACAGACGCTACATTCAAAATAGTGGAAGAGTATTTCTGATTTTCTAAAATTTCGGAGTTTTTAAACCGCTGTATCTTATTTTCTAGTAGGCGGATTTTGGACTTTTTTGGCTCCTTACAAGCGCGAAACTCTCCTCTTTCGGATAATTTCATTCTGGTTTTTCGGAGAGAGACGGTTCAGGCGCTATATTCAAAATAGTGAAGGGTATTTTTGATTTTCTAAAATTTCGGAGTTTTTAATCCTCTGTATCTTATCTTCTAGTAGGCGTATTTGGGATTTTTTTGGCACCTTTCAAGCGCGAAGCTCTCCTCTTTCGATTGATTTCATTCGGGTTTTTCGGAGAGAAACGGTACAGACGCTACATTCAAAATAGTGGAAGGGTATTTCTGATTTTCTAAAATTTCGGAGTTTTTAAACCGCTGTATCTTATTTTCTAGTAGGCGGATTTTGGACTTTTTTGGCTCCTTACAAGCGCGAAACTCTCCTCTTTCGGATAATTTCATTCTGGTTTTTCGGAGAGAGACGGTTCAGGCGCTATATTCAAAATAGTGAAGGGTATTTTTGATTTTCTAAAATTTCGGAGTTTTTAATCCTCTGTATCTTATCTTCTAGTAGGCGTATTTGGGATTTTTTTGGCACCTTTCAAGCGCGAAGCTCTCCTCTTTCGATTGATTTCATTCGGGTTTTTCGGAGAGAAACGGTACAGACGCTACATTCAAAATAGTGGAAGAGTATTTCTGATTTTCTAAAACTTCGAAGTTTTTAAACCGCTATATCTTATCTTCTATTAGGCGCATTTAGGATTTTTTCGGCACATTTCAAGCGCGGAACTCTCCTCTTTCGACTCATTTCATTCGGGTTTTTCGGAGAGTAACGGTTCAGACGCAATATTCAAAATACTGGAAGGGTATTTTTGATTTTTTAAAATTTCGATGTCATTAACCGCTGTATCTTATCTTCTAGTAGGCGTATTTAGGATTTTTTTGGCTCGTTTCAAGCGCAAAACTCTCCTCTTTCGACTCTTTTCATTCCGGTTTTTCGGAGAGAAACGGTTCAGACGCTATATTCAAAAGAGTGAAAGGGTATTTTAGATTTTTAAAAATTTCGGAATATTTAAACCGCTGTATCTTATCTTCTAGTAGGCGCATTTAGGATTTTTTCGGCTCATTTCAAGCGCGGAACTCTCCTCTTTCGACTCATTTCATTCTGGTTTTTCGGAGAGAAACGGTTCAGACGCTATATTCAAAAGAGTGGAAGGGTATTTTAGATTTTTAAAAATTTCGGAATATATAAACCGCTGTATCTTATCTTCTAGTAGGCGCATTTAGGACTTTTTCGGCTCATTTCAAGCGCGGAACTCTCCTCTTTCGACTCATTTCATTCTGGTTTTTCGGAGAGAAACGGTTCAGACGCAATATTCAAAATACTGGAAGGGTATTTTTGATTTTTAAAAATTTCGATGTCTTTAAACCGCTGTATCTTATCTTCTAGTAGGCGTATTTAGGATTTTTTTGGCTCCTTACATGCGCGAATCTCTCCTCTTTCGAATCATTTCATTCGGGTTTTCCGTAGAGAAACGGTTCAGACGCTATATTCAAAATAGGAAAGGTATTTTTGATTTTTTAAAATTTCGGAGTATCTAAACCGCTGTATCTTATCTTCTAGTAGGCGCATTTAGGACTTTTTCGGCTCATTTCAAGCGCGGAACTCTCCTCTTTCGACTCATTTCATTCTGGTTTTTCGGAGAGAAACGGTTCAGACGCAATATTCAAAATACTGGAAGGGTATTTTTGATTTTTAAAAATTTCGATGTCTTTAAACCGCTGTATCTTATTTTCTAGTAGGCGGATTTTGGATTTTTTTGGCTCCTTACAAGCGCGAAACTCTCCTCTTTCGGATAATTTCATTCTGGTTTTTCGGAGAGAGACGGTTCAGGCGCTATATTCAAAATAGTGAAGGGTATTTTTGATTTTCTAAAATTTCGGAGTTTTTAATCCTCTGTATCTTATCTTCTAGTAGGCGTATTTGGGATTTTTTTGGCACCTTTCAAGCGCGAAGCTCTCCTCTTTCGATTGATTTCATTCGGGTTTTTCGGAGAGAAACGGTACAGACGCTACATTCAAAATAGTGGAAGAGTATTTCTGATTTTCTAAAACTTCGAAGTTTTTAAACCGCTATATCTTATCTTCTATTAGGCGCATTTAGGATTTTTTCGGCACATTTCAAGCGCGGAACTCTCCTCTTTCGACTCATTTCATTCGGGTTTTTCGGAGAGTAACGGTTCAGACGCAATATTCAAAATACTGGAAGGGTATTTTTGATTTTTTAAAATTTCGATGTCATTAACCGCTGTATCTTATCTTCTAGTAGGCGTATTTAAGATTTTTTTGGCTCGTTTCAAGCGCAAAACTCTCCTCTTTCGACTCTTTTCATTCCGGTTTTTCGGAGAGAAACGGTTCAGACGCTATATTCAAAAGAGTGAAAGGGTATTTTAGATTTTTAAAAATTTCGGAATATTTAAACCGCTGTATCTTATCTTCTATTAGGCGCATTTAGGATTTTTTCGGCTCATTTCAAGCGCGGAACTCTCCTCTTTCGACTCATTTCATTCTGGTTTTTCGGAGAGAAACGGTTCAGACGCTATATTCAAAAGAGTGGAAGGGTATTTTAGATTTTTAAAAATTTCGGAATATATAAACCGCTGTATCTTATCTTCTATTAGGCGCATTTAGGACTTTTTCGGCTCATTTCAAGCGCGGAACTCTCCTCTTTCGACTCATTTCATTCTGGTTTTTCGGAGAGAAACGGTTCAGACGCAATATTCAAAATACTGGAAGGGAATTTTTGATTTTTAAAAATTTCGATGTCTTTAAACCGCTGTATCTTATCTTCTAGTAGGCGTATTTAGGATTTTTTTGGCTCCTTACATGCGCGAATCTCTCCTCTTTCGAATCATTTCATTCGGGTTTTCCGTAGAGAAACGGTTCAGACGCTATATTCAAAATAGGAAAGGTATTTTTGATTTTTTAAAATTTCGGAGTATCTAAACCGCTGTATCTTATCTTCTAGTAGGCGTATTCAGGATTTTTTTGGCTCTTTTCAAGCGCGAAACTCTCCTCTTTCGACACTTTTCATTCCAGTTTTTCGGAGAGAAACGGTTCAGACGCAATATTCAAAATAGTTGAAGGGTATTTTTGATTTTTTAAAATTTCGAAGTCTTTAAACCGCTGTATCTTATCGTCTAGTAGGCGTATTTAGGATTTTTTTGGCTCATTTCAAGCGAGAAACTCTCCTCTTTCGACTCATTTCATTCGGGTTTTTCGGAGAGAAACGGTTCAGACGCTATATTCAAAATAGTGGAAGGGTATTTATGATTTTTTAAAATTTCGAAGATTTTAAACCGCTGTATTTTATCTTCTAGTAGGCATATTTAGGATTTTTTCGGCTCGTTTCAAGCGCGGAACTCTCTTCCTTCGAATCATTTCATTCGGGTTTTTCGGAGAGAAACGGTTCAGACGCAATATTCAAAATAGTGGAAGTGTATTTTTGATTTTTTAAAATTTCGAAGTATTTTAACCGCTGTATCTTATCTTCTAGTAGGCGTATTTAGGATTTTTTTGGCTCCTCACAAACGCGAAACTCTCCTCTTTCGAAACCTTTCATTCGGGTTTTTCGGAGAGAAACGGTTCAGACGCTATATTCAAACTAGTGGATGGGTATTTTAATTTTTTAAATTTCGAACTATTTAAACCGCTGTATCTTATCTTCTAGTAGACGTAATTAGGATTCTTTTGACTACTTACAAGCGCGGAACTCTCCTCTTTCGAATCATTTCATTCGGGTTTTTCGGAGAGAAACGGTTCAGACGCTATATTCAAAATAGTGGAAGGGTATCTTCGATTTTTCAAAATTTCGGAGTTTTTAAACCTCTGTATCTTATCTTCTAGTAGGCGTAT
>NW_028256417.1:0-9073 GCF_048593485.1 Apis florea | reverse complement strand
AGGATTTTTTTGGCTCCCTTCATGCGCGAAAATCTCCTTTTTCGACTCATTTCATTCGGGTTTTTCGGAGAGAAACGGTTCAGACGCTATATTCAAAAGATTGGAGGGTATTTTTGATTTTTTAAAATTTCGATGTCTTTAAACCGCTGTATCTTATCTTCTAGTAGGCGTATTTAGGATTTTTTTGGCTCGTTTCAAGCGCGAAACTCTCCTCTTTCGACACGTTTCATTCCGGTTTTCGGAGAGAAACGGTTCAGACGCTATATTCAAAATAGTGGAAGGGTATTTTTGATTTTTAAAATTTCGGAATATTTAAACCTCTGTATCTTGTCTTGTAGTAGGCGTATTTAGGATTTTTTTGGCTCACTTCAAGCGCGAAACTCTCCTCTTTCGAATCATTTCATTCGGGTTTTTCGGAGAGAAACTGTTCAGACGCTATATTCAAAAGATTGGTAGGGTATTTTTGATTTTTTAAAATTTCGAAGTCTTTAAACCGCTGTATCTTATCTTCTAGTAGGCGTATTTAGGATTTTTTTGGCTCGTTTCAAGCGCGAAACTCTCCTCTTTCGACTCGTTTCATTCCGGTTTTTCGGAGAGAAACGGTTCAGACGCTATATTCAAAATAGTGGAAGGCTATTTTTGATTTTTTAAAATTTCGGAATTTTTAAACCGCTGTATCTTGTCTTCTAGTAGGCGTATTTAGGATTTTTTTGGCTCATTTCAAGCGCGAAACTCTCCTCTTTCGACTCATTTCATTCGGGTTTTTCGGAGAGAAACGGTTCAGACGCTATATTCAAAATAGTGGAAGGGTATTTTTGATTTTTTAAAATTTCGGAATTTTTAAACCGCTGTATCTTATCTTCTAGTAGGCGTATTTAGGATTTTTTTGGCTCCCTTCATGCGCGAAACTCTCCTTTTTCGACTCATTTCTTTCGGGTTTTTCGGAGAGAAACGGTTCAGACGCTATATTCAAAAGATTGGAGGGTATTTTTGATTTTTTAAAATTTCGAAGTTTTTAAACCGCTGTATCTTATCTTCTAGTAGGCGTATTTAGGATTTTTTTGGCTCCTTTCATGCGCGAAACTCTCCTTTTTCGACTCATTTCATTCGGGTTTTTCGGAGAGAAACGGTTCAGACGCTATATTCAAAATAGTGGAAGGGTATTTTTGATTTTTTAAAATTTCGGAATTTTTAAACCGCTGTATCTGATTTTCTAGTAGGCGTATTTAGAATTTTTTGGCTCATTTCATGCGCGGAGCTCTCCTCTTTCGACTCATTTCATTCTGGTTTTTCGGAGAGAAACGGTTCAGACGCTATATTCAAAATAGTGGAAGGGTATTTTTGATTTTTTAAAATTTCCAAGTATTTAAACCGCTGTATCTTATCTTCTAGTAGGCGTATTTAGGATTTTTTTGGCTCCTTACAAGCGCGAAACTCTCCTCTTTCGAATCATTTCATTCGGGTTTTTCGGAGAGAAACGGTTCAGACGCTATATTCAAAAGATTGGTAGGGTATTTTTGATTTTTTAAAATTTCGATGTCTTTAAACCGCTGTATCTTATCTTCTAGTAGGCGTATTTAGGATTTTTTTGGCTCGTTTCAAGCGCGAAACTCTCCTCTTTCGACTCGTTTCATTCCGGTTTTTCGGAGAGAAACGGTTCAGACGCTATATTCAAAATAGTGGAAGGCTATTTTTGATTTTTTAAAATTTCGGAATATTTAAACCTCTGTATCTTGTCTTCTAGTAGGCGTATTTAGGATTTTTTTGGTTCATTTCAAGCGGGAAACTCTCCTCTTTCGACTCATTTCATTCTGGTTTTTCGGAGAGAAACGGTTCAGACGCTATATTCAAAATAGTGGAAGGGTATTTTTGATTTTTAAAAATTTCGGAATTTTTAAACCGCTGTATCTTATCTTCTATTATGCGTATTTAGGATTTTTTTGGCTCCCTTCATGCGCGAAACTCTCCTTTTTCGACTCATTTCTTTCGGGTTTTTCGGAGAGAAACGGTTCAGACGCTATATTCAAAAGATTGGAGGGTATTTTTGATTTTTTAAAATTTCGATGTCTTTAAACCGCTGTATCTTATCTTCTAGTAGGTGTATTTAGGATTTTTTTGGCTCCCTTCATGTGCGAAACTCTCCTTTTTCGACTCAATTCATTCGGGTTTTTCGGAGAGAAACGGTTCATACGCTATATTCAAAATAGTGGAAGGCTATTTTTGATTTTTAAAATTTCGGAATTTTTAAACCTCTGTATCTTGTCTTGTAGTAGGCGTATTTAGGATTTTTTTGGCTCACTTCAAGCGCGAAACTCTCCTCTTTCGACTCATTTCATTCGGGTTTTTCGGAGAGAAACGGTTCAGACGCTATATTCAAAAGATTGGAGGGTATTTTTGATTTTTTAAAATTTCCAAGTTTTTAAACCGCTGTATCTTATCTTCTATTATGCGTATTTAGGATTTTTTTGGCTCCCTTCATGCGCGAAACTCTCCTTTTTCGACTAATTTCTTTCGGGTTTTTCGGAGAGAAACGGTTCAGACGCTATATTCAAAAGATTGGAGGGTATTTTTGATTTTTTAAAATTTCGATGTCTTTAAACCGCTGTATCTTATCTTCTAGTAGGTGTATTTAGGATTTTTTTGGCTCCCTTCATGTGCGAAACTCTCCTTTTTCGACTCAATTCATTCGGGTTTTTCGGAGAGAAACGGTTCATACGCTATATTCAAAATAGTGGAAGGCTATTTTTGATTTTTAAAATTTCGGAATATTTAAACCTCTGTATTTTATCTTCTAGTAGGCGTATTTAGGATTTTTTTGGCTCACTTCAAGCGCGAAACTCTCCTCTTTCGATTCATTTCATTCGGGTTATTCGGAGAGAAACGGTTCAGACGCTATATTCAAAATAGTGGAAGGCTATCTTTGATTTTATAAAATTTCGGAATTTTTAAACCTCTGTATCTTGTCTTGTAGTAGGCGTATTTAGGATTTTTTTGGCTCATTTCAAGCGCGAAACTCTCCTCTTTCGACTCATTTCATTCGGGTTTTTCGGAGAGAAACGGTTCAGACGCTATATTCAAAAAAGTGAAAGGGTATTTTTGATTTCTTAAAATTTCGGAATATTTAAACCGCTGTACCTTATCTCCTAGTAGGCGTAGTTAGGATTTTTTTGGCTCCTTACAAGGGCGAATCTCTCCCTTTTCGAATCATTTCATTCGGGTTTTTCGGAGAGAAACGGTTCAGACGCTATATTCAAAAGATTGGAGGGTATTTTTGATTTTTTAAAATTTCGCTGTATTTAAACCGCTGTATCTTATCTTCTAGTAGGCGTAGTTAGGATTTTTTTGGCTCCTTACAAGGGCGAATCTCTCCCTTTTCGAATCATTTCATTCGGGTTTTCCGGAGAGAAACGGTTCAGACGCTATATTCAAATTAATGAAAGGCTATTTTTGATTTTTTAAAATTTCGGAGTATCTAAACCGCTGTACCTTATCTCCTAGTAGTCGTATTTAGGATTTTTTTGCTCCTTTCAAGCGCGAAACTCTCCTCTTTCGACTCGTTTCATTCCGGTTTTTCGGAGAGAAACGGTTCAGTCGCCATATTCAAAATAGTGGAAGTATTTTTGGTTTTTTTAAAATTTCGGAATTTTTAAACCGCTGTATCTTATCTTCTAGTAAGCGTATTTAGTATTTTTTTGGCTCATTTCAAGCGCGCAACTCTCTTCTTTCGACTCATTTCATTCGGGTTTTTCGGAGAGAAACGGTTCAGACGCTATATTCAAAATAGTGGAAGGGTATTTTTGATTTTTTAAAATTTCGGAATTTTTAAACCGCTGTATCTTATCTTCTATTAGGCGTATTTAGGATTTTTTTGGCTCCCTTCATGCGCGAAACTCTCCTTTTTCGACTCATTTCTTTCGGGTTTTTCGGAGAGAAACGGTTCAGACGCTATATTCAAAAGATTGGAGGGTATTTTTGATTTTTTAAAATTTCGATGTCTTTAAACCGCTGTATCTTATCTTCTAGTAGGCGTATTTAGGATTTTTTTGGCTCGTTTCAAGCGCGAAACTCTCCTCTTTCGACTCGTTTCATTCCGGTTTTTCGGAGAGAAACGGTTCAGACGCTATATTCAAAATAGTGGAAGGCTATTTTTGATTTTTTAAAATTTCGGAATATTTAAACCGCTGTATCTTATCTTCTAGTAGGCGTATTTAGGATTTTTTTGGCTCGTTTCAAGCGCGAAACTCTCCTCTTTCGACACGTTTCTTTCGGGTTTTTCGGAGAGAAACGGTTCAGACGCTATATTCAAAATAGTGGAAGGGTATTTTTGATTTTTTAAAATTTCGGAGTATTTAAACCGCTGTATCTTATCTTCTAGTAGGCGTATTTAGGATTTTTTTGGCTCCCTTCAAGCGCGAAACTCTCCTTTTTCGACTCATTTCATTCGGGTTTTTCGGAGAGAAACGGTTCAGACGTTATATTCAAAAGATTGGAGGGTATTTTTGATTTTTTAAAATTTCGATGTCTTTAAACCGCTGTATCTTATCTTCTAGTAGGCGTATTTAGGATTTTTTTGGCTCGTTTCAAGCGCGAAACTCTCCTCTTTCGACACGTTTCATTCCGGTTTTTCGGAGAGAAACGGTTCAGACGCTATATTCAAAATAGTGGAAGGGTATTTTTGATTTTTTAAAATTTCGGAGTATTTAAACCGCTGTATCTTATCTTCTAGTAGGCGTATTTAGGATTTTTTTGGCTCCTTACAAGCGCGAAACTCTCCTCTTTCGAATCATTTCATTCGGGTTTTTCGGAGAGAAACGGTTCAGACGCTATATTCAAAAGAGTGGTAGGGTATTTTTGATTTTTTAAAATTTGGAAGTTTTAAACCGCTGTATCTTGTCTTCTAGTAGGCGTATTTAGGATTTTTTTGGTTCATTTCAAGCGCGAAACTCTCCTCTTTCGACTCATTTCTTTCGGGTTTTTCGGAGAGAAACGGTTCAGACGCTATATTCAAAAGATTGGAGGGTATTTTTGATTTTTTAAAATTTCGGAGTTTTTAAACCGCTGTATCTTATCTTCTAGTAGGCGTATTTAGGATTTTTTTGGCTCGCTTCAAGCGCGAAACTCTCCTTTTTCGACTCATTTCATTCGGGTTTTTCGGAGAGAAACGGTTCAGACGTTATATTCAAAAGAGTGGAGGGTATTTTTGATTTTTTAAAATTTCGGAGTATTTAAACCTCTGTATCTTGTCTTCTAGTAGGCGTATTTAGGATTTTTTTGGCTCATTTCAAGCGCGAAACTCTCCTCTTTCGAATCGTTTCATTCGGGTTTTTCGGAGAGAAACGGTTCAGACGCTATCTTCAAAATAGTGGAAGGGTATTTTTGATTTTTTAAAATTTCGGAATTTTTAAACCGCTGTATCTTATCTTCTAGTAGGCGTATTTAGGATTTTTTTGGCTCGTTTCAAGCGCGAAACTCTCCTCTTTCGACTCGTTTCATTCGGGTTTTCGGAGAGAAACGGTTCAGACGCTATATTCAAAATAGTGGAAGGGTATTTTGATTTTTTAAAATTTCGGAGTATTTAAACCGCTGTATCTTATCTTCTAGTAGCCGTATTTAGGATTTTTTTGGCTCCTTACAAGCGCGAAACTCTCCTCTTTCGAATCCTTTCATTCGGGTTTTTCGCAGAGAAACGGTTCAGACGCTATATTCAAAAGATTGGAGGGTATTTTTGATTTTTTAAAATTTCGATGTCTTTAAACCGCTGTATCTTATCTTCTAGTAGGCGTATTTAGGATTTTTTTGGCTCCTTTCAAGCGCGAAACTCTCCTCTTTCGACTCGTTTCATTCGGGTTTTTCGGAGAGAAACGGTTCAGACGCTATATTCAAAATAGTGGAAGGGTATTTTTGATTTTTTAAAATTTCAGAGTTTTTACCGCTGTAACTTATCTTCTAGTAGGCGTATTTAGGATTTTTTGGCTCATTTCAAGCGCGAAACTCTCCTCTTTCGACTCGTTTCATTCCGGTTTTTCGGAGAGAAACGGTTCAGTCGCCATATTCAAAATAGTGGAAGTATTTTTGGTTTTTTTAAAATTTCGGAGTTTTTAAACCGCTGTATCTTATCTTCTAGTAGGCGTATTTAGGATTTTTTTGGCTCATTTCAAGCGCGAAACTCTCTTCTTTCGACTCATTTCATTCGGGTTTTTCGGAGAGAAACGGTTCAGACGCTATATTCAAAATAGTGGAAGGGTATTTTTGATTTTTTAAAATTTCGGAGTTTTTAAACCGCTGTATCTTATCTTCTATTAGGCGTATTTAGGATTTTTTTGGCTCCCTTCATGCGCGAAACTCTCCTTTTTCGACTCATTTCTTTCGGGTTTTTCGGAGAGAAACGGTTCAGACGCTATATTCAAAAGATTGGAGGGTATTTTTGATTTTTTAAAATTTCGATGTCTTTAAACCGCTGTATCTTATCTTCTAGTAGGCGTATTTAGGATTTTTTTGGCTCGTTTCAAGCGCGAAACTCTCCTCTTTCGACTCGTTTCATTCGGGTTTTCGGAGAGAAACGGTTCAGACGCTATATTCAAAATAGTGGAAGGGTATTTTTGATTTTTTAAAATTTCGGAGTATTTGAACCGCTGTATCTTGTCTTCTAGTAGGCGTATTTAGGATTTTTTTGGCTCGTTTCAAGCGCGAAACTCTCCTCTTTCGACTCGTTTCATTCCGGTTTTTCGGAGAGAAACGGTTCAGACGCTATATTCAAAATAGTGGAAGGGTATTTTTGATTTTTTAAAATTTCGGAATATTTAAACCTCTGTATCTTATCTTCTAGTAGGCGTATTTAGGATTTTTTGGCTCACTTCAAGCGCGAAACTCTCCTCTTTCGACTCATTTCATTCGGGTTTTTCGGAGAGAAACGGTTCAGACGCTATATTCAAAATAGTGAAAGGGTATCTTCGATTTTTCAAAATTTCGGAGTTTTTAAACCTCTGTATCTTATCTTCTAGTAGGCGTATTTGGGATTTTTTTGGCACCTTTCAAGCGCGAAGCTCTCCTCTTTCGATTGATTTCATTCGGGTTTTTCGGAGAGAAACGGTTCAGACGCTATATTCAAAATAGTCGAAGGGTATTTTTGATTTTTTAAAATTTCGGAGTATTTAAACCGCTGTATCTTATCTTCTAGTAGGCGTATTTAGTAATTTCTTGGCTCCTTTCAAGCGCGATACTCTCCTCTACCGACTCGTTTCATTCCGGTTTTTCGGAGACAAACGGTTCAGACGCTATATTCAAAATAGTGGAAGAGTATTTTTGATTTTTTAAAATTTCGGATTTTTTAAACCGCTGTATCTTATCTTCTAGTAGGCGTATTTGGGATTTTTTGGCTCATTTCAAGCGCGAAACTCTCCTCTTTCGACTGATTTCATTCGGGTTTTTCAGAGAGAAACGGTTCAGACGCTATATTCAAATTAGTGGAAGGGTATTTTTTTTTTTTTAAATTTCGAAGTTATTAAACCGCTTTATCTTATCTTGTAGTAGGCGTGTTTAGGATTATTTTTGGCTTATTTCAGGCACGAAACTCTCCTCTTTTGACTCATTTCATTCGGGTTTATAGGAGAGAAACGGTTCAGACGCTATATTAAAATAGTGGAAGGATATTTTTGATTTTTTAAAACTTCGAAGTTTTTAAACCGCTGTTTCTTATCTTCTAGTAGGCGTGTTTAGGATTTTTTTGGCTCATTTCAAGCGCGAATCTCTCCTCTTTCGACGCATTTCATTCGGGTTTTTCGGAGAGAAACGGTTCAGACGCTATATTCAAAATAGTGGTAGGGTATTTTTGATTTTTTAAAATTTCGGAATTTTTAAACCGCTGTATCTTATCTTCTAGTAGGCGTCTTTAGAATTTTTTTGGCTCATTTCAAGCACGAAACTCTTTCGAATCATTTCATTCGGGTTTTTCGGAGAGAAACGGTTCAGACGCTATATACAAAAGATTGGTAGGGTATTTTTGATTTTTCAAAATTTCGAAGTTTTTAAACCGCTGTATCTTATCTTCTAGTAGGCGTATTTAGGATTTTTTTGGCTCGTTTCAAGCGCGAAACTCTCCTCTTTCGACTGATTTCATTCGGGTTTTTCGGAGAGAAACGGTTCAGACGCTATATTCAAATTAGTGGAAGGGTATTTTTTTTTTTTTAAATTTCGAAGTTATTAAACCGCTTTATCTTATCTTGTAGTAGGCGTGTTTAGGATTTTTTTTGGCTTATTTCAGGCACGAAACTCTCCTCTTTTGACTCATTTCATTCGGGTTTATAGGAGAGAAACGGTTCAGACGCTATATTAAAATAGTGGAAGGATATTTTTGATTTTTTAAAACTTCGAAGTTTTTAAACCGCTGTTTCTTATCTTCTAGTAGGCGTGTTTAGGATTTTTTTGGCTCATTTCAAGCGCGAATCTCTCCTCTTTCGACGCATTTCATTCGGGTTTTTCGGAGAGAAACGGTTCAGACGCTATATTCAAACTAGTGGATGGGTATTTTAATTTTTTAAATTTCGAACTATTTAAACCGCTGTATCTTATCTTCTAGTAGACGTAATTAGGATTTTTTTGACTACTTACAAGCGCGGAACTCTCCTCTTTCGAATCATTTCATTCGGGTTTTTCGGAGAGAAACGGTTCAGACGCTATATTCAAAAGATTGGAAGGGTATTTTTGATTTTTCAAAATTTCGGAGTTTTTAAACCGCTGTATCTTAACTTGTAGTAGGCGTGTTTAGGATTTTTTTTGGCTTATTTCAGGCACGAAACTCTCCTCTTTCGACTCATTTCATTCGGGTTTTTCGGAGAGAATCGGTTTAGACGATATATTCAAAATAGTGGAAGGATATTTTTGATTTTTCAAAATTTCGGAATTTTTAAACCGCTGTATCTTATATTCTAGTAGGCGTATTTAGGATTTTTTTGGCTCATTTCAAGCACGAAACTCTCCTCTTTCGAATCATTTCATTCGGGTTTTTCGGAGAGAAACGGTTCAGACGCTATATTCAAAATAGTGGAAGGGTATTTTTGATTTTTTAAAATTTCGG